>NW_010235038.1:11039-59543 GCF_000690775.1 Eurypyga helias
CTCTTAAGGAGCTGCTGCCAAGACAAATTGGGCTCCCTGCCCTTAAGGAGAGACGCGAATGTTTTTCCGAGGTCGGCGTTGGGGGCCCTTTGTTGGTCAGTGTGCCTGCATGTGAAGTGATGAGTGTGGCATAGCGTGGAGGAGAACAGGGAGAGTGCACTGAGCTGCTGATGGCGTTCATCATCAAACTGCCACCGCTTTCCTCCCCGTTCCCTTCTTGGAAGCTGTCTGGGAAGGAAAATCTTAACAAACGTGCTCATTCCTCCTGGAGAGAAAAGGCTGGACTTCCAGAGGCTGTCGCTTGTCTTTCTGCTGGCATCTCCGGAGACGAGTGTATCATTCCTCGCCGAGGAGGGCTGTCCACAGGGCCGGCCAGCTCGCTGCAGGAATGGCCGTGCTCGTGCAGGGGCACGAGTGGAACTGCTGACGCCGTAGCAAAGGGCGGTGCCGTGTGGTGCCCAAATGGCCTCCGGAGGAGAGGCAGGGTCGCAGAGACACTGCGCGGATCCCGGCTAAGTGGCACCCAGATGGTTTCTGCTACACTAATTCCCCCCTTTTGTCCGACTTAGTCCTGCATGTACTGAAAAGCGAAAGTGTTTCCTGGAGGGCTGAAGGGCCTTTTCCCACTTTCCATTAGTGTGTTTGCTATTACTTTTCTGCAGCTGCTTTTGCAGGCTGCCCTTTGTCTGCCTCCCAGATTCTTTGAATTTACTTGGACTGTGCATCTATTTTCCCCATGAGAAAACACAGCAAGCTCACTGAGCAGCCTTCCCAGTGCTTCTGCACATGGCGATGCGGGCACTTGGGGCTCGTGGGCACGCAGCGATGTGGGAGCAGAGGAGCTGTGCCCCTCTCCTGAGCGCCAGCCCCACTCTGCAGCCCATCAGCCTTCAGCCCCAAGTCTGCGTGGCGTAGAAGCAAAGCATTTCCTAAGCTAGCCCACCCTAGGTTTTTGCTAGCCATCCTGTGTCTTCATCTCTTTTCTTGTGGCCAGTCCTGTGCTCTCAAATGCTTTTGAGTCAGCGAGGCTTGGGACAGAATTAAAGAAAGAAAATAATATGTAAAACCTGCTCTGGCCAGCATTATTTTTTCCTTTTTCTGAAACTGCTTTATTTTAAATGCCCTTTCAGCCAGAGCACTTAGTGGCAAGGTTTTGAAGGGTGCTTTTGTTCTGCGTGCTGTAGTGTGACTTCTCGGTGAAAAGCAAAAAACCTGTCAGCTCTCCCTAGGTGCCTGTGGTTAGGAGGGACAAAGGCGTTTTCTTGGGGAATGCGGCATTGTTCTGTAGAATTGGTACAGTGTCTTTGAGAATAGGTGTACAGTAGCTACTTTGAGTGCAGCTCTCTTCGTTAATCATTTGACATCTGTCTTGGGTTTTATAATGGTTTGGAAAGCGCGTAGGCTTTGCGGGGTCCATGCTGCGAAAGGCAGGAGTGAACAATTCCTTGCCTAGGTCTGTTTGGGAAGCGTGTTTTATATGAAAGTAATTAATGTGTTTTCTGACGTAAAGGCCAATTCTGGCCAGTATCAAATGAAAACCCAACCTTTCCACCACCTCTGTTTCTCTAAGAACAGGAGACGCTTCCATGGCTGTGTTCTCCCCACCCCACTTTTCATTCCTTCCTAGTAGGCAGAAGGTGAAAGTTTGAAGAAGAAAGTGCTCAGGAACGAAAATGAAACATATTCTGATTTGAAACAAAATTAACATTTCAAGTAAGTTCCGTTAAAAAAAAGATTTTAGCAACAGCAGTGATGGATTGTTTTCCCCAACCACTCTGTGAGTTACTACTATTAAAATGTTAATTTATGGAGACATTAAGAACACCTCGGAGTATATTGGTCTCGTGAGAAGTTCCTGGAACGCTGAGGATGTATCTGAGCTCTCCAGCCTTCTTCTGGCTGCGCTGATTGCCTGCTTTCTAGCTGTGGTGTGATTTCTGAGCTGGTATGCTCTTCTGCTCGCTGATTTTATTCCTGGCTCCTACAGTGTTTGCTTTCTATTTTATTTACGTGTGTACTAGAGGTGAAGTCTGTGACCTTTTTGGGTGGATGCAGCTGGGTGAACCCCTGCACTGCAGCCTGGCGTGTGCACTCTCTGACCTCTGGCTCTTTGGTTGCAGCCAGATGCTGGTGTTTCATTGCAGCGATACCAATTTGTGCAAGAGGTTAATCAGACACCACTGGAATTGCTTCATGTACAGGCATCGTGGCAACACACTTCCTGATGTCATGAAGCAAGTTGCTGGAAAAGCCTGAGGAAACTTTTCCCTTCCTGGCAAGACCAGGGTGGGTTGTAGTCTTGTGACGTCAGGTTCTTACAGCAGTGCAGACCCCATCCTCTCTGTGACTGAATGGCTGCAATGCTCTTTTCCTGGTGTCACTGGCAGAATCAGGTTATCCTCCCCGGGGAGAAACAGTAATATTGTGTGACCACAGGGCTGTTGTGGAAAGACCTTTCTTTTTGGGGTGTATCGCAGATTTCAGGCCATTTAAAGCAAAGCAACACAGTGCTAGCAGCAGCAGTACACAGGAATTAGTCCTCACGCTGTGTTAGTAATACAAACCATCAGCTCCTGTGGCATGAATTGTTTGGTTTTTTTGAATAGTCATGGAATGGAGCTGGACTGCAGAAGCCATCGTGCCCTACAGTCCCCTTAATCGTCTTCATTGTGTGTGCGAGCTCTCCATTTCTTTACCAAAGGGGGAGAATCCTTTCGTCTCAGCTGGCAAATGCTGGCATGGTTAGGGCACCCAGGAGGTTGTGATGGCTCCCCTCGACCAGCCCTTGGCTCTGTGCACGTGCCCTCCATGGCCCCTTCCATTGTGCATGGTGTGAGAGCAGCTGGGGCTGTGGTCAACTGAGTCCTGTTCTCATAATAGAGAAATTGCTGTAATCTTACAGGCTCTGTGTCCATCTGTCTCCACTGATAAGATCTCTAGAGAGCCTAGAAAGAGCCAGAAAAATCATGCTGTGTAGGACTTCTGATTTTTATAGCTGGACAGAGCAAGAAACAAGAATTTTCCTGCTAGCAGGCAGAGCATGGAAATCTTGGATACCTTGCTCGTGGGAACAGAGACCTGGTGGCTCTTTGAGACAGTTGAAAGGAGCGTGTTCCTATGAGCACAGTTAATGGATGTAAATATTTGCTCGCTGCAGAGTTCATGTGTGGCTGAGTAAAACGTAGTAGCTTATTTTGGCCTCAGGCCATGTAAATGGCCTTGCTCCTAAACGAGAGAAACTCATCCGAAGTCAGTAGTTGTTCCTGCTTGCTTCAGGGCTGAATTCAGTCTGACTTGTGTAAAATGCAGGAGTGGATCACTGGAAAATAAGGGTGAGTTAGGACACGCTGCGCATTTATCTAGCGACAAATGGAGAGGGAACCACCAGGGATATTTATTATGGAAATGATCCTCCCCCTGTTTACACTCCCTCTCTTCCAGCATTCCCTAAAGTTCCTAAATTCCCACCAAAAGTGCAGCATGCTGGTTCTCTCTGTCTAATCTCATGGTGTGAAGATGTTTTACCTTTCTTCAGCATTTCCAGAGGGTGGGGGTACTTAATTTTATTTCCTCCCGATGGAGTCCTCTTAAGTGACATTGCTATCTGCAGCCACCTCCCAGTAGAGAAGGGTTTGATTAGCAGCTGGCATTTCAGTTTGGATGAAGGGGGTAGGGGACAACCGGCCCTCTCAGCTGGACCCCAGTGGAGAAAACTCACCTTCTTCCCAGCTTCTTGCCTGTTTCTGAAGGTCTTACGGTTTCCGAGGCAGTCTGCAGCCCTTTGCATGGACCCTGCGGGGAAGAACAGGCTTGCTTCGGATTTCCTTTGTCTCTTAGAGATGAGCCCAGCAGAGGGAAAGCATCGTACAAAGGCTTTTCAGATGCCAGCATTGAAAAGGAAAGATTCAATATCCGCTGCTGGATTTTGAGTAGTACAGTAGTTCACACGTCCCGTTCTTGTTAATCTCTGCAATCTGTGCAATCTTAGGTGCTCTCTGTGCTCAAAGCCCTTCTGCGTAATGCATAGATTATAGACAGGTTTATGAGGGACATGTTTAAGCAAGCTCTGTGGCTTCTATCCCATACTTTTAGCATCCTGATGGAGCATATTTCCCTGTCATCTCATGAGCACGCTCCTGACAGTATCACCATGCTCATTACTGTATCTGCCCAGCGGAGCTGAGATGCTTTGATGAAGTTCAGCCTTTTAACCATCTCTCTTCCCTTTGTGATCTGACAGCACCCAGGAATATCAAATGCAACCTTCACCCTGTTAATGAGAGCATCTAGTAAATGTCAGCTTTTGTGACTACCAGTTTATAAGTTGCATCCTGGGAAACCTAGAAACACAGGGAAATTTAATTCTAGTGAGTGAGCAGCTCTGAGAGCTGAATGCCAGATACTGGAGTGGGTGGCAAGTGAAACTCTGGCTGTGTACATTTATCTCAAATTACAGGAAACTGCTCTGTAGCAGGAACGGAGAAGTCTGGGATTGTTTTCCTGCCTATCAGTGCTGCTTTGAGAGTATAAACCTTTGTTCAGATCACTTCTGAAAAACAAGTGCCAGGTTCGTGTGTTGACTCCTGCGAGGTGGCCATTCCAAGGAGGGTTTGACTGGGATAGAGCTTGTGGGGCCTCACGCTGCCTCAACCTGCCTGCAGGAATGGGGTGAAGCAGTCCAGACTGGCAGCTGGCTGCGTCGCTGGTTGCCCCCAGGCAGACCTTGCACATTCGGACTGCGCCGGTGTGGTTGTCACACTGTGTGTTCAGTGCAAGTGTGCTGGAGGTGCTGCTCGCCATTGTGAATGCCTTCTGTGCTCATTCTTGGAAACGGGCGTGTGTGCTGGCAGAATGATGGCTTGGGAAAGGACCTTAGTGGTTTGGGAGTCAAATCTTGGGATTGCTAGCCTGCCAGCATCTCTCTTACTCCTCATGCTCATAGACATAGACTATACCAGTGACTTAAGTTAGTGAGCTCAGCTGTCCTCTTCTGAGCCATCACCTCCCAGGCTTGGAGAGCTCACACAACTGCCTGCGGGCTGTACAGATGCTGCTCTTTAAGAATCTTAATGAAATAAGAAAAAGAACGTACCAGAATTAAAGGACTACTGGGTGGGTAGAGGAATAAACACATACACCCAGAGTTAAAAAATTGTCTGCAGTGATGAAATACTGTAAAATAACCAGAAGCGTTGTGTGTGCATTGTCTCGGCAGGATGAAGATGGGTGGTGCCCTGCTGCTTATGCTCTGGCTGTGCATGGTCCCACTTGGCAGAGGCTCAGGTAAGGACGTGGCATGTGACGCATCTGCCCCCTCATCACGGGGAGAGCTGATCTGAGGCTGGAGAAAGAAAACTGGCTGTGGTGATTTTAAGCATTTACAATATTTCTGGATGAAATGGTCATGTGTAAAATAATTTAGCAAAATGCATGAACGTGGTGTTAGTTCTGTGTGAGTATTGTATAGTATTAACGTATAGAGGCTACGAGCATGGTGTAAACAGGTGCATTAGCAAATAGAAATAATCACCACCTCGGCCTAAAAGTGCTTTGCAAATTCAAGCTGCCTACTTGGTCTGTGGTGGTGTTACCCTTCAGTGAGGGGTGAAACCAGGGTTCCCACATGATGCTGAGTTGTCACTGAGTTGCAGGCAGGACCTGAACTCTGCTATTCCCGGTTGAATCCAGAGTGTTGAAATTCCAGCTCTCGAATTCTGACTCATGCCTCCGCAATGCAAGGGGAGAGGGGAAGAGGAAGGGGAAGGAAGAGAGTAAGAGAAGCTCTCATACACATCTCACTGAGTCACTTTCCTGACAGGAAGTATGCTGTCATGCTGGCAGCTCCTCTGGCACGCGTTCAGCCCTGCTCTTGTGAAGAGGCAGATTGTGTGCGTCTCGGCTCTGGACTTCCTATTTGGGGGTGGAAGGAGAACAGCATGATTTACAGGAGGCGAGGGGAAAGGAGGAGGGAGGAAAGAACAGGCGCTGGCTTTATAGGGGGAAATGTTCAGCAATTAGGGCTGTGGAAGTCTCCCCAGCCACAAGCCCTTGCCCCTCGGCAGCGCTGGCAAACAAGCGGTTATAATACCCTGAGCAGATGAACAGCTCTTGTATCGTGAGCTCTTGGACTGTGCTGAATTATCAGGGCCAGGTTCACAACACCCCTTGGCAAGGTTCGTCTCGGTGCAGGGCTCGTTGCACAGCTGAAGGCTTGGGGGCCTTTTCCCCTTAGGTTGCCCCAGGGCAGTGGGCATTCGCAGTAGTGTGTAGCCGTCGGTAAGGGATGTCGCGACCTTGGCAAGGTTCATCTCGGTGCAGGGCTCATTGCACAGCTGAAGGCTTGGGGGGCTTTTCCCCTCAGGTTGCCCAAGGGCCGTGGGCATTCGCAGTAGCGTGTAGCCGTCGGTAAGGGATGTCGCATCCTGGCTGATGGGGGCCTGGTAGAACTGGTGACAATGGGGAAACAGCAAAGGAAAAAGAATATATGGCCCAGGTCTCCTCCGCTAAGCCTGAGGTAGTAGAAGTGCTTGGGGAAGGAGGGACCCAGCAGCGCAGGTTGCTGCTGCTCACTGGGAAAATCCCTGCTTTGCATGTGTTTCTGGATGTGCTGTTCTGCTCCCCACCAACGCAATGTCCTCCTCCTGCTGAGGCAGCGTTACCCCACGTGCAGTCATCTCGGGCTTTTTCAGAAACGGGAGGTAGGTGCAATTGAATCGGGATTGCCCAGGAAATGTTAGAGCAACTCTAAAAGCTGAGACTGTCAGCTGGGAGCTGTGAATTGAGCACCCTGGTATTTGGATCACGCAGGTTCGTGCCAAGTGAACTGGCAGAACCCTGCCTGCGTTTCTGTGAGGTATTCAGTGCTTTTTAAATATTCATCCTTCAGCAGAGGTTTTCTGTACAGAATGCTTAGGGCCCTTGTAGAGTGCTGCAAGAACATAAGTGTCAAAGGGTGCTGCATGGGACACGTGATTAGTTAAAATCCATTTCTTCTGCAAACCCACTGTAGTGTTTTTTTTCAATTTTCTGCAGGTCTGTGGGCAACAGACCCACTCTTCAATTCAGAACTCCCTTTTTGTTCCATGGGCATCATAAGCCATTTTGGGCTGTCAAAATGTCTTTTGTTATTCGTGATGGGCTTGTATGGCTGCTTGTACTTGGATGGAGGGGCAGCCGTCTGTGCAGCCCTCTGTTACACTGTGGGGTTTCCTGGGACTGGCACCAAAAGGCAACTGGAGCTCGTTTCACCCTTGCAAAGTTGTAAACATGGGCTAGCAAGGGAGACTGGACATGCTCTGATAATGTTACAGCATTTGGGCTTGCTTTTTCTTGTCAGAGCAGGGAGCATAGGTGAAGGGAGCAAAGCAGAGGTTATCCAGCGTGAATGCAGGAGGGCTGTGCACAGCCTGCAGCTGCCCCAGTCAACACCGAGAGGCAGTGGGGATGGGTAGCTGTCATCAGGGAACCTGGCTTCTGGGATATTTAGGGTGTGTAACTTGGTAGAGATTTGTCATTTCAGCTGGATCTCTGCAGTCATGGGGCAGTGCTGTAGAGTTGTTCAAGAGATGAAATCCAAGTCTTCTGCCTTTTGGTTACCCCAGGGCTTACTGTTTCTGTGCTTTGCTATAATGGTCATGTACATACTATATTGTCGGGACTGTCTCTCTCTCCGGCCTGGGCTGGCTGGGGACTGGGGAAAGCTAGGGTCAGGAGTCCTGTCTTGGTTTGCTGCTGCTTTTCCTGCCTGCCTCTGCAATCCTTCCTGGGGAAGCAGCGTGGTCAGCACCACAGACTGGACTGCCCTGACCCAGCGGTACCCACTTTGCTGAGTCTCGAGCTCTCTTGCAGAGGATATGAGGAACCAACAACCAATTTCAGCTATAAAACACCAGCATTGCAGACAGCCATTCAGTGCAGTAGCTGATGGTCTCTCTTGCAGTGTGTCAGAAAGCTTCAGCATCATGCTTTACCCTATTTCTTACTGGAGAGACAAATCTGCAAACTTCTTTTTCCCCTCAACAGCTCTGTTGCCAACAGCACTGTGGCTTTAAACATCTGTTCTTTGGGCTCTGCTGTTTCTGCTGTCTATGGAGGCTGGTGCTGAAACAAAATCACTTGCTGAAGGGGAGCCGCAAGCTGAAAGAGGAAAGAAATGTGATCTGAGTAGCGTAGAGTAAAAGATTTGGAGCCTGTGACTGAATTTGTGCCCAAGTCTGCTAGTCACTCGTGCCGTATGCGTGGGCAAATCTCTTTTGATCTTGAGAATATACGTGATCTGCAGTGCCTGGATTTGAATTCCGTACTCATGACTTTTGGGACATTGTTTGCAATGATGCTTGGGGTCTCCTGCTTTCCTTGCCTCAGCTAAACCATCCTTAAGATGGAAATCAGGCTTAGATCTCTGCACTTGTGTTGTAGGATGCTTAATGAACCCAGACGTTGATATCCAGAGAAGGGTAACAAAAGACAGTGAAACTGGTTTTGGTCTTGCAATGATTTCTTTGACACTACAGAATTCATATATACTGGCTTAAAAGAGATGAAAACCAGTCAGACAAAGAACAGAACAGCCAGTATGAATATGGAATAATGTTTTCTCCTCGTTTCCAAACAATGCTGGCCTATGCTAGGTGCCAACTTATTTAGAAGATGTGGCTGTAGGTAGCCATGCTCCTTCTTCCATTTTTCTCTCACTGCTAACCAGGCTGCTCTCTCTTTCTCGAAGAACCCCCAGCTTTTGCAGGATGAGGGCTGGGGAGAAACCAGAGTTAGGAGTATTGTCCTGGGGGATTAGAAAGGAGGGGGCAAAGTCGAAGAATATTGCTGCCAGGAGAGGAGTAGCAGCTTCATAGTGGTTCTCTAAAGGACCCACCTCATGTGAACAGATAACTGCTGTGCATAAGTAGCCCTTTGGTGGGAGGAAGCACAGTGTTTGCATAGGAAGCTCCTTTGAGAGCTCCCAGGGGCTGTTGGACAGGCTGAACGGTAGGATGAGCACAGGGAGTGGGGCCAGCTTCTGCCCAGAGTGACCCAGCGTGGCAGGCAGTGGCTGCAAGGCAGCCAGGAGCCTCCGTCCTGGGAGTTTTATCTCAGGTTTTGCTGTTATTTGCTGGACTGTGAGCAGGTCTTTTACATGCTCAGACCAGAGACTCTCAGGAACCAGTTTTGTTCCTTGTGAAGTCAGCTCCAAAGCACCAGACATCACCAGTGCTTCTGTATTCAGGTGGCAGCTGGAGCAGCCAAGGTCTGACCGCAGCGAGCCTGAAACAGGTCCAGCTGCGGAGGTCAGAGCTGCCGCCTGCACTGTCTCTAACAAGTACCGATCTGTGCTGCGTGTCTCTCATGCTTAGCAGAGAGGCAGAGCAGTTACTTATGGCCAGGGGAAATTTGCAGATTAATAAATTACTGTCTGTAAAACACTTTGAAGATGGAAAGCACTGCGCAGCTCCTCAGGATTATTACTATATAGCTCTTATTCTACTGATGGGGTTCCAGTGGCCTTAATTTTCCTTATGATTTGTGACAGCCCCAGAAGCCGAGAAGCTTATTTTAGTGTGTAAAGTCAAAAGAAAAATAGATTAAACTGCATTATTGTTTTCTAAAGAGACTAAATCCCTCCCCCATCTTCTTCTCCTGGGATTTCCTGACTTCCTCCTACTCTTCCAATCTCAGCTTCTTGCTGTCCTAATTTAGGACATGATTTTATAACCATCCATACCCATCTGTGAGTTACTGCCGTTGTAGAAGTTTATGGTGCTCGGGGGCATGAAGTTATTCAACACTGAGGGTGTTGAAAGGTGCATAGCCCTGAAGTGGATGGAGATAAAACCTGCAGAGGAGAGCTGGCCTGGGTGCAGGTGTGTAACCACAGCCAGCAGCTTCCCTCCACGCAAGCCAGAGTCGTGCCCACCGAGGAGGTAAGACCTCACGTCTGCTTCTTGTCAGCTGAGGAAATAGGTTGTGAGGTGTGAGTTCTGTGCAGGCGTCACGACTGCACCAAGTGCAGAAACATATGGAAGAAAGCTGCCTGTTTTGGGTGTGTTGCTGATGTGATATTGGATGGTCGCTTTTGCTCCTCTGTGTGCATCAAATAGGGCATCAGGGGGCATTGGGGACCTGCCTCCTACCCTCACCATCCATCACCCCACTGCAGCTGCCCGCTTGTGTGCTCCATCTCCCGTTTTATTGCACACAAGTGACTTCTGCTAGGCTCATAGACCCTTATGGGGCATTTTACTGCCTGCTGCGTTTCTTTAAGGTCTCATGCTCATCCAAGGACAACCTCTGCAGTGTGGTTTTTATGCAGACATCTGCAGACATGGGCAGTGTAGAGATGTTGACTGTATTTTCAAGAGGGAACAGAGACCCTGGCTAAATGCACTAACTAGGCTGCGTGGGTTTAACTAAGCAAGCCCACAGCAGAGCCAGGAGTCGAGCCTGGACCTGGTCAAGTCTCAGTCTGATGCCCCAGGCACACAGAAGAGCCCCTGCCAGCTTGAGCACAGCTCCACGGTGGTGCTAATCAGGTAAACCGCCTTTTCATGCTGCCTTTCCTATAGACGATTTTTCAACAGGCTGTTCCTTTTCCTCTGTCTCTCCTCCCGTGCCTCTCTGCTTTGCTTCGCGCAGCAATTTCCTCAATGAAGTGGCATGGAAAGTAGCTATTTGCTCCTTTTCTCCTTCAGGCTTTGAAGCAGTTCATACCCCTACCTTTATCGTTTTGATCTCAGTTTTTAAAAAAGCCTCCAGGAAAACATGTCAAGCTTGCTAGAGAAAACCAAATACTTTTTTTTTTTTTTTTTTTTGGCCCAGTTGCTGGAGGTAACCAAAATGCTCTGTGCCACATCCAGTAAACACAGCTTTATGCACAGATAGAGAGTGAAGGCATGGAGCTCATTGTGGGAGAGTTTTAAAAGACACAAACACCAACTACCCCTCCCCATGTTACCGGCTGCACTTGATTAATAAGGAAACTCGGAGTCAGGAGCTATGGGCTCCATTACAGAATCACCGTTTTTTGGATGTCATGCCTTGGCTGCTTCCTCTGAAGAAAACAAAGGTTTACGGAGCCAGCTTGTTTTTTTGTGAAGGTGGCAAAGAGGTAGACTGTCAAACCTGTTTAAACTAGGCTTTCAGGTTCTAAACAGCCACAATATGTAAGTGCTTTTGGAAATGATGAGCCAATCTGCAACAGCAAGTATTTTCCTTCTTCCTTTCTTGGCTGTCGTATCTATTTAATAGATAAAACGGCTGGGAGGAGAGAGAGAGGAGAGGCTCCATCCTTGTGTGCAGCATCTAGTGGAGCTGCTTCCGCAGGGACATCTCAGCTCGGCAGCAACACAGGATGAGCACGGTGAGACTAGAGAGAAGCATAAATCCACGTCACTGGTGCCATTGCAGCAGGACCACACGGATGGGGCCGGGCTGTGTGTCCGAGCTGGTCACGGGCAGCCTTTTGCTGGGACTGCTCTTACTGTGCTCGAGAGGCTGTGGGAAGAGGGCAGTGAGGTTATGACAGGCCTTTTTTATGTGTTTCCACTGAAAGTCAGATTATAAATTCGTGTGGAGTTCTTGCAGCTTCCTAGCTGAGCCTCCCAGGCAGTGTTGAGCTCCAACAAATTTTTAGGCATTTTCTAACCACCGTTGTGGCTGCAGAAGTAGCGGGAACAAATGGTGAGAGTTAGCTGACCTGAGCTAGGGCTAACTCAAGTTCCCTGTCATTCCCACTGATTTCCGGATGTTTGAGTCTGTGCCTCTTTTCCCAGTTCAGGGAAGATACTTGTTTTTCTCCATGCCACCCTCCTTCCACCATGTTTTACGGCCAAGGGAGACACAGACCGCAAGGGAAATGCTGTCTTATTGCTCCGCTGCTGAGCAAAGCACATGGAAAGGAAAACCTCAGATGCAGTGGAAGAGTGGGTGCTCCTGGCACCGGTGTAAGTGGAAGGAGCACCCACACGTGGCTGCTGCCCACCGCTGGTACCTCCTGCTTGCAGTGCTACTCCTCCATTCAGCACGACTTCCTCTGCTTCCTTCTTGCTGACTGCTGCAAGCTTGAAAGGTGGGGGGAAAAATGTTTTTTAAGGTGGTAATGATTAATTCTCACTTAATCACTTTGTGTGACCAGCTTTTCCTGCCTTATTGATGCTGATTTCTTACATCAAGCAAACTGCTGGCCTGGCCACCCTCCCAGTGCTCCCCGGGTGGAGGCTGACTCGTATCTTTAAGATAATGGAGCAGGGGCGGCCGAAGGAGGTAGGAAGCTCTTGAAGTGGTGCAGCCCCATCTGATGCCGCTGCTGAAATGGTGTAGAGAAGAGGGGTCTGCCACATATTCAACCAGCAGCGTTGATGGCTGCTGCTACCACAGTCCCAGTCTGTATGCAAGGCAGGCCCCCTCCCCAAATTAGATGATTAAGAAGAGTGCAACAATTTGCAGGGTAATTTGCACTGGCATGATAGATGGCCTCTCGTAAAGATGGCTCACGATTAATTCTTCACCAAAATTTTAACTAGAGGAGGCCTTTGTTTGCAGCCTCAGGTGGAGGTGTTTTGGAGCTAGTAGAGTTTTGGTGGTTGAGAATTTTTTTCTTTTAAATAGAGGTACATAAAATGACTGCATAGAAATGCCAAACTGCGGACAAAATAGGACAGCATTTCTTGATGTGGCCTTACTCTGCTTTTCTTTTTTCATCTGTGGGCTAAGCAATTTGTCTCTTTTTGAAAAATCCAAATAATTGCACCAATTTCATCTTTGTTTTAACTGTGTGGGTACTTGTAATGGGTGCTGCGGATGCCTCTCAGGAACTTTTCAGGTGTGTGTATTCAGAGCTCTGTTCCCAAGGGGGTAAATCAGTGCAGTAAGTGAAAGGTTGGGAGAGTTTTCTAGAAATGTCTGTTTTTACCCTTATGCGGCTGAGCAACATAATTTTTTTTTCCTCTCCTTTCATTTTTTACTTTGCATCTGGAGAAGCCACTTTCTTCAGCTTGCCTTGGCTTCTGAGAAGGAGTCGGTTTTGGGATACTTGGTGTTTAAGGGCATTGTAGCACCAAATGCTGAAATGGGACAGATCTGATTGATTTCTGTAACAGAAAAGGTTTCTGTCCCTTATATCAATAGTCGATATCCCTGTGAAGACATATTGCAATATACAGTCCAAGCAAGGAAGACATCCGGAGTGAACTCCTCCAGTTCACCTAGTTCCCAGTGTGCATCAGGGAGGAGCAGGGGCACAGCAGCCCACTCTTATCTTTATCTCAAGACACATGAAATAAAGATGGGCATCCTTACCCCAACCTTTCCATCTGCGCTTTGTCTGCCAGTGCTGGAAGTGGGTGTTTCCTTCTACCATGCAGCCTTCCTCCAGCCTGCATAATCCTCATCGCTTTTCCTAAGCAGGCCTGTGGAAACAGGACCATGAGCAGAGCAGCCAGTGGTACGAGAGGTCAGTTAAGGCATCTGCAGTTCACCTCATTGGTAATGAGATAAGGACAGCTTTTTTCAAAAGTATTTTGCAGAGGCGTTTCTAGGAAAGTGCATTTGTGGGATGGTGGATTTTTAGAGAATTTTATTGTCTCCCTCTGTTACATGTGTATGGTTTCATTCGCTGCATCATGGAAGGGACCTTGGAGTTGTATATAGCTCCCCTGTGTGGTTTCCATTTTTAGTGAACCTCTGAAGTCAGAGCGTGAATACTGATCCCACTCGATTTAATCTGGAGCTGCTCTTAAATCCAACAGATGTTTTGTGCAGGAAACATTTCAAGAGAGAGAAGAAACTCGCTTCCTAGGCTTAGCCAGTGAAAACAAATGTGAGTTGCTGCAAATGGGCACAGCATCAGAGAAGTTAGTGCTGTTTCTCACAATTAGAAGTGGGTTCTTGCATCTTCTTTCTGCAGTGGCGCCTCAAATACTGTTACTGGAGTCAGGATATATCAGTGTGTGTGTGTGTATATACATACACACGGTGCAACAGTGTTCCTAAAGTCAGGCGAATAAGCCAGCTCTGAGACAGAATATCCAGGTACAGCTCTCCTAGTAAGAACAGTAACGATCGCCTCTTCCCCAGCCAAGAAGACAAGACCTTTATATTACTTTTCAGTCATCCAGGAAGAAAAAAAAAAATAGAATAGTTGTATTTATTTTCCATAACTCATTCAGGTAGAATGGGTAAGTAGTTTTGCAATGCCAATTTATGAGCTGTTGCAAAATGCAAGAGCTGTTTGTGATTGCAGATTTCATTGATCTTGACTCCAAGAATTTCAGTACTGCAATGTTCTCTACAGTTTTCCTCCTCTCCAGTCCTGCCATTTGAAGTAAGAAGGACAATTTGCCTTTATGCAGCCCATGAGGAGTCAGCAAAGTCAGATGCTGGGAAGAGAACCCAGATGTCCTGATTTACAGACCCAGGACTCTTCCTTTCAGAGGGAAAGCCTTTCTTTATAAAAACAAATCCCCCCCTGCATGAATCAGTGCTCTATCATGCAATTAGCAGGCAGTCTTTGGCAGGCTCATTTGTCTCATTTACCGCTGTGTGGAAACTTGATCATACCTCATGCCGTAGCTTGACCCCACCAGCATAAAGCAGCATACTGGTTCCAGTTGGCCTTGACTACGGTGTTGACTGGTGTCCATGCACCTTCCCGTGGTATAGGGCTTCCAACAGTGATTTGGTCTTTCAAAATGAGCCTTGGTGTGGGCTGTGGTAGCAGCTCTACTGGGTGACGCTGTGCAGTTTTGAAAGAAATGTCTGAATGTTTCTTAGATGATGAGTGATGGCACTCTCCAGCTATTTGGGTTTGGGGTTCCTACTAGCAATTATTTGTACTCTAGGTGGTTTCAGTGCCTCTTCCTAGCCCAATTCAATGTCTTCCTCCAGCAGCAGCACTGTGGTATATGGGTGTTTGGCATACTATAGGAGGAACAGTGCAGTTTGCATTTACATTTATGTGTAAACCTGCCAGAAAATGTTTCTATTCTTACTGGCCCAGATTCCTCCTCAGTGTGGCTAACCGTTGCTGAGCCATAGAAGTTAGTGTTGCTGCCTTAAAGTGCTGTGGACCCATCTTCTCAAAGGTTTATCTCTTTTCTTTTTTAATTAAGTATGAATTTGGGGCCAAACTACATCACGCTGTCTATTTAAGGAAGATAAAATGCCAGAAATCCTGCTTTGGATCTGTGAAGTCAGTTCAGAAGAATTGGGCTCAAAGAGTGTATTGTATTCTGTTTTTCCTCTTGGTCTGAGTTCTTCTAATACCTGCAGACTGGAGGGGGTTTGCAGTGTTATCTCTGGCGTGCCTGTGATATGCTGAGACACCGCTGCTGGGGTCCACTGCAGGCAGCACACTCCTCTCCTGTCCAACTCATTTTGGGCTCTCAGACATCAGGTTGCCCTGGATAATGCCCCCCAGCAGCTACAAGAGACGCTCTGGGAAGCGTGCCATGCCACGCTCTGCCTTGTTGATGCGGGGAGATGGGAGATGCGGTGACAGCAGCTTTGCCGTGGGTCTCGGCCGGTGTCGGCGGTGCAGGTTGCTTAGGTGTGCTGACACCCTGGTACTGTGCTGTGCTTGCAGAGTCCCTTTGTGGCTGGGCATCCTGATGGGTAGGAGGAATGGAATGGAGCAGAATTCTTGGAAGAGAACTGGGTCTTGACTGTGCTGTTTGTCCTGAAACTATTCACTAATGACAAGAATAAATTAAAAAAAAAAAAAAGCACTGAGCAGCTTTTTCTCATGCTGCCCAGTTTCTCTGTCAGCCTGCGTCGGCACTGAGCTATGCTGAGCCTACTGAAC
Source organism: Eurypyga helias (assembly GCF_000690775.1). Classification (NCBI taxonomy): domain Eukaryota; kingdom Metazoa; phylum Chordata; class Aves; order Eurypygiformes; family Eurypygidae; genus Eurypyga; species Eurypyga helias. Next base: position 26,833 of record NW_010235038.1, read on the forward strand.
TCAGCTTGGGGAAGGCTCCTGGGAGCTGCTTAGGGATCCCCAGGAGAACCTGCTGACACCTCCTCCATACTGTCTTTTCTGCCCCTCAGCTTCCCTTCCCAAACTTCACTATAAACAGTCGCTACAAGTCACTTGTACTCTTTGTGTTATCACACTATGCACAGGCATTGCATGAATACATCGCAGGAAAGACAGTTCTTGTTCCAAGAAGCCACAGTCCACCTTCTTCTGGCAGGGTCTGGGCCCATAGCTCTAGGGGAGTGTCAATATTTGCAGTGTTATTTTCTTCCAACACTTCTATTTTCTTCTTCCCTATCACTGTGCATGGATGTACATGCACCTCTAGCATTGTTTTAATCCAAATTTTATCTTCCTACACTGGTTATTTTTAGGGTTGAATTTTCTTGGAGCTCTCTAGGAAGCATAATGTTATGCAGAAAGGTCCTATCCTATTGTCCTGATGAGGGATAAATAACTTGGAAGGAGGTGTACAAAGGAAAGTCGAGGTTTGCAGGTTCTCTAGAAATGAATGCAGTATTCTTGCTCTGCTTTGTAAAAGCCGAGTTTGCTTCCACTGAAAACACTACATTTTTTGTCTCTGATTTTAATGGGGACTGGACCGAGGGCTACAGGGAACACGGGCAGAACTGTTTTTCTCCTGCAGACGTGCAAGCTAAGGTAACTGGTTCTTCCTGGTTGCAGAACGCTGTGATGACTGGGGTGTGGACACGATGAAGCAGATCCAGATTTATGATGGGGAACCTGCCAAGATCAAATGCCCACTTTTCGAGACCTTCCTGAAGTACAACTATAGCACAGCCCATTCTGCTGGCTTAACCCTGATCTGGTACAGGATTGGGCAGGACCAGGATCTGGAGGAGCCCATTAATTTTCGTCTCCCAGACAATCACATCAGTAAGGAGAAAGACACCCTTTGGTTCTGGCCTGCTTTTCTCAATGACACTGGGAATTATACTTGCATGCTCAGGTAGGTTGTGTGGTGCAGCTTCTGTAAGTCTTCAGCATAATCAAAGGACTTTCATGGAAGCATGAAAATTATGCTGTTAGCACCAGATCTTTCTGTAGGGAGAAGACCATTTACATAAGCATTAATGGGAAAAGAATGTTACAATTATAAGACCGCTCAGTGCTAAGCCAATTTACATCGTAATAATGCTTGAAGCCTTGCAAACATTAATGAACATGCCTCTCCTTTCTAGCTGCAAGTGTCCATGAAAATATTATTGCTGAGCCCATGGCAAAATCCACAGGCACTCACCATTAAGAAGTGATCTGTATGTCTAGAGTAAAAATAGCTTCAGATGCAAGGGTAATGTTTTGACTGCATGCTAATTTGGCAAAGATTCATGAGATTCAGACTTCTAGGAAATTAAAAGTGTCTCTAAGTATGGTACAGAATGAACATAGCATCTGGTATGCACTGAGCACAAAAGCTCTTTTTGATCTTTGTCGCGTTGTCTCATGTTCATCGTGTCTTTGACCCTATTATCTGCTTTCCCAGCAGGGGAGTGGATGTTGCTTGTTAGTCATTTTTATAGGCTTTTCTGAGCTAGTGTGGCCATCTCTGATGGTGTTTTCCTTCCCATTTATAAATGAGCCAACCAAGGCTGTATGTACCTCATCAGCACTATGGTGCTCATTATTGCAGATGTGATTTTTGTTTCATTCCACTGTTACAGGAGTAAACAAGTTTCAACTAATCAGCCTTGTTCTCCTTTCTCCTTAGAAATACTACTTACTGCAGCAAAGTTGCATTTCCATTGGAAGTTGTTCCAAAAGACAAAGGCTCTTGTGTGAGCCATTCAGTAAAGCCCACGGAGATGATGTTCTACTTGGAGCATGCCAATGAGAGGATCACATGTCCAGATATTGATGGGTTTTACCCTGCTAGTGTAACACCAACTGTCAAGTGGTACTTCGTAAGAATGACTTTTGTCTTACCTGGGCAGTGGGGGAATGCAGTGTTGTATCTGAAAAAGCAATGGTTGGCCTGAGAATCGGGGATCTGCATTTCAGTGTCTCCCCAGTAACAAGGTTGTTAATGAAGCTTTACTAATTTTAAGAAATTTGTTTCAACTGAGTTCAAGGGTAAAACTGCCCTTGGAGGAACTTGAATAAAATTGACAGCTAACACCAGAATGCTTTTGACCAGCATGTGCAAGTGCAGAATACTGTAGCAGGGATTTAGGAACCTCAGTTCAGCTACTGGCAGTATACCTGACCTGCTGTGTAAGCAAAGCACTATCTCTGTTAAGAAAACTGTGATTCATATTCCCTCTTCTGTAATAAACAAAACTAAAAAAAATCCCCCAAAACCCAATGCCTGACAATGAAAATAGCATCCTTTCCAAAATCCTTTGAGATCAGGAAATGAAGTTGTACATCAGGCCTTTGCAAGGAACACGGGTGCCCTGGTTGACACAATCCAGCAGATATCTTTTCTGAAGATGGAGACATCCCTACCCGACTCTCATACTGCTCTGACAATTAAGCAGTTTCTAGCCCTTCTCAAGCTCTTGCCTGCAGAATTACTGCTCAATTTTATTGAATTTTGACCTCAGTGTTTTCCTCTAGGTGGATGCCTTTAGTCAAGAGAGAATAAGAATTCTTAGGGGATGTGCAGCCAGAGGGTTTTTTGGTCTGAATTCTCTAACTGCTTATAAAGTACTTTTGGATTTCTAGATACAAGGATGAGTATGAGTGAATTTAATAATAAAGTAAGTTGGTAACAAATATATCCGCCGATTTAAAAACAAAACAAAAAACCCAAACAACATCCCAAAAGAAAAACAAATAAAAAACAAAATAAAAAAAACCCCAACAACTCTAAAACCCTTCAGGAAAAGCTTACTTTTTTTTTTTATACTAGAGGAGCAGTTTCAGTCCAGTAGTTGAAATGCTTTACTTGTACCATTCATTGAAATTCACATCTCAACAATAAATTAGCAGAATGAAACAAAAAGCCCCACGGAAGTAATTTTTCAGGGACCAAGTCATCCCATGCCTAATAAAAATCATTAAAAATGGTATATCACCCCTGTCTTAAACTGCTCCATTAGGATGTGTCTGATTTGGAAATGTACCATTCAGAAATAATCTCTTGGAAAATGTGCACCTCTTTGGGTTTTATGACAATCAGGTTGTTATCTGCATATCCCCTTTCTGAAAAGGGATCTCTAGCTTGGTACTTAGCAGAGGTTTCCTGCCTTGCCTGACAGAAAAATAAAAGTTATTAAGGTTTCTGTGCTACAGATTTTCATTTGCCAGTTGCCAATTTTGGGGCTTCATCCTCAGCTGAAGTCAGTCAGGATAGCTTGATTAGTCCTGAAAGAGTTAGACACGCTGACATCAATGGGAGGACATGTCCTTTAGCCTTAGTATCTATTTGTGAATATATCATAATTTTCTTCCTGTCTCTTTTTACTTTCACTCTGCTGAGGTGCTCACCTTGTTTGCAAATGTACTTCTGGATCAGAGATGTCTCTTATAAAATTGTCTGTGTTTAAGGTGGGATAAAACTATTAAGGTCATCTGCTTCATCACCTCATTTTCAAGGTGAACATACCAGTTTGTATTCCAACAAGCTCAAAGTTCATAGTATTTATGTCTGACCTACATCACAATTTAAAATTTCATATTCATAGTTTAAAAACAGATCTTTGTAGTAGCATTTAAACCAGTATCTTTACTTTTCAATCCCAAAACTTGTTTTTCTTCCTTACTCCAGAACTGCACCTTGGTGAATGGCTTCTATGAGCGACACAATCAAGCGCCCAAGCTTCTCATCAACATTGTCCGCAGTGCGTATAAAGGGAATTACACTTGTATTGTGTCATTCAAGGACCATGGAAGAATCTATAATCTCACCAGAACCGTACAGATGAAGGTGGTGGGTAAGAATTGCTTTAAAATGTGTAAAATGCAGGCGGGTAACTGCAGAAGTGGTGAAAACAGCTAGAAGAGTGTATCACATTTGTGGTTATGCTCAAGCTGCATTACTCAACTGACCTGGTGTATTTTTGCTTGATGGGGTGAGCCTTGTGTGACTGTCCAGGATAGGTTGCACTGGAGGTCCTACCCACCGCCATGCCAAATGATCCACACAACACAGAGGTTGAGCAGGCTTAGGCTGGCGAGGTACAGCCCATGAGATGGCCAGGAGTACCCTCTGCTGGCACGTGAATGCATAACCCTGGCACTCTTGTTCATTTTTATCTCCAGTGCCCTTTTCTAGTCATTATTTGTGGGATTGTCCCATTATAGCCAACTTGCCTTGGTTTTCTTGCCATCTCAAAGTCTTGCATGCTGAGGTTGAGACTGTTAATCAGCCAGACAGGACTCCAGTTACCTGGCCCAGTGCTTGAGGAGGTCCGTCCCAGGAGCCGTGGAGCTGCAAACAGAGCTTAAAAACCTGGTGAACAGTTGGGCACCTGCTAATTCCCATGGCAACTGCTGCTGTAAGAGCTGAATTAAATACTTGCGACAGGAAATGACGTTTGTATTTTGGCTTTTAGAAGCAGTAGTTAAAGGAAACTGGTACAAGTTGTGCCTTGTGGGAGATGAGAGGGATATGGAGCTCTTCTGCTGTGAGATGCCCAAAAATTTGTATCTAGACTTAGTGGGGCCTCAAAATCTGTGTCTGGCCCTGAGTTTGGAGACTGGAGTTAGATTTCTCTTTGCACAAAACTCTGCAGCAGGATTGTATCACAAGTTAGATTGGGGTGCGAGGGCATCATGAGCAAGTCTGCAAGGACTCCAGGTTCTCATGAAGTCTGGGTCCCCATGGGGGGCTCTCTGTTCTCTCCTGCAGGATCTCCAAATAAGGCCTTGCCGCCACAATTCGTCTCTCCAAATGAGAAAATTATCTATGAACTCGAAGCAGGTAAATTGCAACGCTTGCTGCCTGCTGTCGCTGCCCTGGCAGCCTGCCTGCTGGGACAGGGAGGCCCAGCCAGGCACAGAAGCTCTCCCTTTCCACTGCATCCCCGGTGCTTTCCCTTGCAGAGCACGTGAGCTGGCAGACAGTGTGGGATGTCAGTTCAATGATGCCAGAATAGGAGAGCACAGCTGAAAGTCAGATTATAAATTCCTCGCTCCAACCGGTCCATGTCCTTCCTATGTTGGGGGACCCCAGAGCTGGACTCGGAACTCCAGGTGGGGTCTCACAATGCGGAGTAGAGAGGTAGAATCCCCTCCCTCGACCTGCTGGCCACGCTTCTCTGGATACAGCTCAGGATGCGGTTGGCTTTCTGGGCTGCCAGCGCACACTTGACAGGTCGTGGTGAGCCTTCCATCAATCAACACCCCTGGTAAAGATAGATATTCGGGCATGGAGATGCAGGACCTCAGCTAAAGAAACCAACAAAATGTGGACGCTCAGCTGCATAGAGAAATTCCTGTAGGACCTTGTGTTAGCCCTGTCCCTGGCTGTGGTTTGCTCCAACCCTCTCTCATTCAGCCCCTCAGTGGCTTCAGCCTTCTGGTCACTTCTTGTTCATCTCCTCTCCCTTTTTGGGCGATTACTTCCTAATTAATGACAGCTCTCCTTTTGCTGGCCTCACAGCACTGTGTAACGTGGTACCACGCCCCTTCCTCCAGCCCATCTGTTCAGGCTGATAGCTCTTTGGAGCCATTCCCAATATTGAATGGATCATGTCCTATTACACTGCTGTAATGAATATGGTGCCAATGATGATGATTAGCAGCAGAGTCTTCGCTTCAAAGCACAGCTTTTTTGGCTCAGAAGGTCCGACTTCTTCCATAGTCACTCTGTAAGATAAAATCACTTATGAGGTGATCACAAAGATATTCGTGCTCCTAAGCCTGATCTTGAGGGGAAGTTAAATGTCTGAACAAGTGTCCCACACCAAAATGCTTTTGTGCAGCTGGGATGCCTTCACTATATGGCATCCGTCCTCTGTGCAGTGGGGGTGATTAGCACTGCCTGGTTGTCTGAGGAAGTAAGTGATTGACATGGAGCATCTCCCTTTGGGTGGGTCACTTGATGCAGTCAAGGAATTTGTAACACATTTGAGAAGGCAGGATATTTTTTCCCATTTATTTGTCTATCATAAATCTGCATGCCCAGGGTGTTAAACTATTATCAGATGTCTGAGAGCGGATGCTGGTCTTGTTCCCACCTGAAGGGAGGCAGAGCTCAGGCTGGTCAGATCACTGGAAAGCACAAAGGTCAGCGTGATGCTGTTCCTGCTTTGCAGTACCTCACTGTGGCTCTTTCTTCCCAGGGGATGACCTTGTTCTGTCCTGTGAGGTCTTCTTCACCTTCCTGAAGGACTCTGTGACAGAGGTATGGTGGACCATAGATGGCAACAACACAGCTGGCATCACAGATCCCAAGATAAAAGTCACACAAAGGTAACCTAGAAATGTGAACCTTCATTTGTATCTGACCCTGTCTTGTGTCCTGCCGAGGGGTGTGGGTACAGACATCCAACAGTCCCGTTTTCCCTTGCAAGAGTGTGGAGTCCTCCACTTCCCTGTTAATCAGAAATCCCTGGCTCTGCCCCATGCTGTGATGAGCACCAGGAACTCCAAGGAAGCCTCCAGACCTGGACAGTGTCTTGTCTTACAGAAAGATTTGAGGGAGCTTTGTTTACCATTTCACATCATCACTTGTTCAGGTCCTGGTAGTGACGCCAACAGCTGGTGCTTTTGTGTGACTTCTAAAACAGGGGCAGACACCATTCTATTTAAAGGAATGTTCCCAAATAGCACAAGTGATAAAAATATTTCAAAAAACAGAGGCTGAAAACAAAAATGTAGTATTATACGTAGTGTTGATTAGGAGGAATAGAGATTCAGTTACATGAAGAAGCCAAATGAGGTTCAGAGTCATGTTTGCTGGGTGCTGAATTACATGTGTAAGGCAGTCGCTGCACCAGTCGGTTTGCAAACCTGTGTAGAGAAAGGAAAGCCAAAAGAAAATACTATTACCCACATTTTGAAGATGATGAATTCAGGCAGAGAGAGACAAAGTGACTCATCCAGGATTGCACAGGGAATGTGACGTGGACTCTGAATCCTGGGTTCATGAGATCTTGTTGCTTTGTAGGCAATAACTTCCTATATCTCTAAAATGTAATGTGACAGAGCTGCAATGAGAAAATTATGAGTGGAAAAATAAATATTAAGGAAAATCAGATGAAGGAACAGTTGCAGCTGTATTAAAATCTGAAGTGTGTATCGATTTATAAATATCAGTTTAGGTGGGGTTTTTTTTTTTAAAGAAAGAATTGGGTTATATCAGGGAAAGGAGTGTTTGTCACTAAGAACTTGCTGCAGTTTCGCATATGTAATGCTCTAGTTTTTCTCTTACAGTGAAATAATTAGAGATTTTGAAGACAAAACCGTCATAAGGACTCTAACCATTGCAAAAGCCACACCAGAGGACTTGAGACGGAATTATACTTGCTATGCCAGAAATACCAAAGGCGAGGACCATAGCCAGGCCATAGTGCGCATGAAAGGTAAAGCACTTGTGAGCATGGGTGTGAAATGAGGTGTGCTTAGAGGGGGCTGTCGGTCCTGCCTTCAGCCTTGCCCTGCAAAGCAGTAGAGGAACAAATAATTCCGTCGGGCCTTTTTCCCCAACACACGCTGTTCTGTGTGCACTGCTGCATTATTGCTGTCGAACTGTATCACTTGGAGGCAGGGAGCAAAGCTTGCATGTCACATATACCCTACCATGGTTAAGTGCCTGGGGAGAGAGAGGAGTGGAGGGACCTGTTGTTCTCATCCCGCAGTTGAAGCAGACCTGAGGGAACAGGCTGCTTGAAATGATTTCAGGTTATTTGATTGCATGAGGCTTTTGTGTGATGCAACAGCTACCAGTGGGCATCCTTCAGCAGGCAGACTGCACTCATTGACATTGCTCAGGGAGTGAGACACTCTAGCCATGATGCTCTGTGGTTTTACGCCTTGCTGTGGTGATGCTCCAGTCTAGATACAGCTGTCTCAGCATGGATGGTATGGACTGATCCAGCTCTGTTCAGTGCTGGTTTTTCCTTCTTCTTTCTTTCACCAAAGATTTTGTTCCTGTTTCCTAGACCCATCTCTCAGTAATAATGACTGAGCTAGACTGTAGGTAGGTGAGGTTTCCTGATTAATGTGGTTATTTCCGCCTTAACAACCTCATCTAGAGCTTCCACACCTGCTTGCTGTAGGTCGGACCTCCCCTCTCCCATAAGGGATGCTGCCCTGCCTTGTGTAGCTCATGCCAGATGTCTTTCCCCCACTCTGTCCTATTAGCATGGGAAGGCTCAGAGAGTTCTTTACTGGAAGAGCTCTTTTTCTTCTTTAATGGTACTTGTCTTCCTTTTTAGTCCCATTCCTTTGAGACAAACCTTTTTGGATCATTGGGAAGGAACAATATACCAAACACACAACTGAGAAAGGCTGAAACCATCTGGCAGTATGTTCATCCTACATACATAATTCTTCTGGGATGATAATGTTTGTATATGTAGCAGAAGCAAATCTAAAGTATCCAGCTTCTCTCTACAGCAGTGCCTAAATGCTGTTTCCTAGTGGACTGATCTGTACTAGCCTCTCTGTTCCTCCCCTCTCTGTTCCAGGGAACTTGAGTGGGTTTGCTCTGAGCAGAACTGTTTACTCACCACCCCTCCTTTCTGCTCTGCTCCACAGCAAAATCCAGGAACCACCCCTGACCACTGCTGGCAGAGAGACCTTAAGCTAAACTCACTGCAGACTATCCCACTGCATATAGGAACATCAGGCGTGCCAGAACGTAACCCCTCAGCACTTCTCTTCCAGTTTTTAGCAAGTAGCTATATATATTGGCTCCTACTCTTTCATTACATTAGGTTATACACATTTCCTGCTTTTTTGGATGATTTCCCTCTCCTCATGTACTTCAGCCGCTCATCACCTAATGAAAGTTGTTAAATTCCTTCCATTTTCTTTTTTTGTAAGTCAGTTTCTAATATAACTTACTAAATCTTGGAATTTGGTGATGTTTCCACTCACTACTGTTCTTTTATTGTGCAGCTTGCCAGTGTGCATGTCAGCTGCCACCTGAATTGCCATAAAAAGAGAGTTGCCCCGGGATACGGTTCGAAGATTTATTTTTTTTGTCCTTAATGCAAAGAAGCAGCAGTAGGTGTGACAGACACTGTATGAGTTGGAGGGGGTCTGATGTTCTGGCTTGAGGACCACAGGTTGTCCCATTTGTTTGCGAGCATTTAATCATTTCTATAATGAACTCTGATTTTTATTTCCTGGTAGAAAACAATCAGGCCATGGCTAGTTATATCCTTGCTGTCAGTCTGGGATAAGCCACAAGAACTGTGTGGGGAGGGAAAATGGTGGTCATTTCCTTAATTTTGCTGCAGGTGGGCTTTGGCTGGCTCTCTTAGAAGTAACTGCTGTTATGTTGCCCCAAGAGTTTGCATATGCTGCTGAGAAGGTCGCTTTCGTGAGCTGGACTTGGACTGTGCAGGTGGTTTCCATCAACAGGTCGTTGTCCCATCTGGCAGCTCCCAGGGTCTTGCTCAGAGACAGTAGTCCAACCTTTGCTTTGACTTGCTCTGCCAGCCCAGCCAGACCTCATAACTCAGAATGGGGACTCCAGGGTGGTCAGATGTCCCTCGTCCTGCCAGAAAAGTCTTGGCTTGGCCACCTTCCTCTGAAGGGTCAGCTTGGCTCTTGGCTGTCCCTCTGTGGTGTTTGTTTGCACGTGACACAAGCTTGTTCCTGCTTAGCTACAGGCCCAACCTGTTCTGTAAACCAGACCCCCTCTTTCTTTTTGAACCCAGTTGTAGAACCAAAGTACACCGTGGAGCTGGCCTGTGGACTGGGGGCAACTATCCTGCTTGTTGTGTTGCTGATAGTCATCTATCATGTTTATTGGCTTGAAATGGTCCTCTTCTATCGGGCTCATTTTGGAACAGATGAAACCATTCTAGGTAAGGAGTTAAAGGGCTTACATTTATTTTATCCTGTTACAGGCCAGACCATTCATTTTTGTACAGGAAGTTTCATATAAGCTATTTTTAACTCAATTCACAGCATAATGACATTTTGACCTTCCATTTCTATACCTGTATTCAATTGTGTGGGTCATTTTAGAGCAAGAGCAGTCAGGCTTGGGTCAAGGGGAAGAAGAGAGAAGTCCTGTGTGTTCTCTGCAGAGTTGGAGCATGGACTTGTCAGGCTCCCTGGGGGACTGCCCTGCTGATGACTAGCTGTTTCATCTAATCTAGATGGTCAAGATAAGTCACTGAGTTTCAGTAAGCCCCTGGTTTTTCTGATGACCGTGTAAGGATTCACAAATCCAGGATGATTTGCTTTAAAATGTGGGAAGACGTCCAAAAGGATGGATCTGGAAATCACCCTTCTGTCCTCAGTTCTTCCCCAGCTTTCCTGTTTTACTGGGTGTTTGTTTCTTGGGACTCAGAGCTGAGATTTCATCCTCTGTAGGATGAGGAGCGTGTTTGAGCTCTCGCAGCTTGTGGTGTGAACCTGCCAAGGGGGTGCAGCAGCTCTCAGAGGGTGTAGGCAGGGTGCAAGTCTCTGTCTGGTGGGACAGCTCATGTGGATAGACAGCAGTGAGGGGAAGCGATGAGAGAGATGTCAGAAGGCAAAAGGACCCTGGGCAGAATGGGTTGGTCATCTTGCTGCGGTCTCATGCCATCAGCGACCCAGCAGTGTCTGGGTGCCTGCACATTCAGGCTGGGTAGTCAAAGAGGCAGCGTTGCTGTCTTGTAACTATGGAAATCGATGTGCCTGAACCTGCGGTGCCTGGGCTCAAAGCGAGCCTTCCTACCTGCTTTTCCCATGAAGCAAGTCACTGCACACGCTGAGCTTTTGTCACAAGTGTCTCTTCTGCCGTTTGTGTTTCTCTGCACTCCCAACGCTCAGATGGGAAGGAGTACGATGTGTACGTGTCCTACGCACGCAACGCGGAGGAGGAGGAATTTGTGCTGCTGACGCTGCGGGGAGTCTTGGAGAACGAGTTTGGGTACAAGCTGTGTATCTTCGACAGAGACAGCCTCCCTGGGGGAAGTGAGTATTTCATAGGGTGCTGCGCTCCATGCGCATCCTCTCATTACTGCTCTTTGAGGTACTGATAATTGATAGGAACTGTCCTATCCAGATTATACTTTATCCTTTGGTTTTTACCCCCACTTCCATTCACAATCTTCTGTTGGCTTCCTTTAATGTTTTTGCTTCACGTTGCTTGTGACAATGTCGCAGATGCTCCAGGCCACCAAGAAGGCTGCGGTGGGCAAGTGGTGGTTGTTGGTCGTTTCAGTTGCTCTCCCCAGGAGCGATGTGCACGAGTATCAACATGAGACAACCAGACCACTGACCTTTATGCAAACCCTCTGAGCTGCCTTAAAAAAAGGGGATAAAGTTAAGGCTAGAAAGGAGAGAGGCAGGGGGAGTGTGATGCTGGACCAAACTGGCAGCTCAGAGAGAGAGTAATGGTGAGTGTCTGCTTCAGGGAGGTGTGGAGAGCGCTGTGCCAACATCAGTGAGAAGATAACGTGTTCTCCCAGAAGGCCTCCCACTCACGCCCTCATTAATTAGAGAATCTGTGTCTAATATGGCATACGATTGAGCTGCTACAGTTAAGAGTACTTTGTTGATGGTAGTGATACTCATCTCTTCACTAAGATATAGATTTTTCTCAGTTTCAAGCTAATTCATACAAAGTGCTGGACACAGCAAGGGCGCAGATCTAGCCAACGTGCTCAGTTTCCAGTGTTCTAGAGGCTGAGTTAGCTGTATGATCCCTGATGCCCACTAAAAGTTCAAAGCATGAACTTTAGGCAGTGCCGGCTGTCCCACTTTGACAGAACCTGTGCTGATCAAGTTGATTGAGGTCCCTTTTGGGTAGGACAGGAGGGACCGCTGGAGTCCCAGCCCAGCAGTGTGACAGAGAAAGCAGAATTAGTCTGGGATCTTTTATCTCCTAGGTTGTTGCCAGGACACAGAACCTCTGAGTTTGAGGGCAGATAAATATATTTGCCAGGGGCCAGAGAGACAGCTGTAGTCTGATGCTGTTCCTTCTAGAGAGGGCGTGGGTGACATGGCAGGGCACCATCCAGGCTCTGTTTGCTTGATGCCAGTGCCAGGCTCAGAGCAGGTTTGCTCTGAGCTGTTCTCACCTGTGGTTCCTTAAGTTGTACATCTCCCTCCTTTTCCCTCTGCCACTTCTTGACATCCTTCCCCTTTCCCTCTGGATGGTCTTATTTTCCTCTCAGTGCAGCTCTCCTGGGCTCCCTGCCCTTAACCCTAATGCCCAGGATGCTCCCATTCCTGCATCCCTGTTCACCATGACAGTCACTGCCAGCCTCAATCCATCACCAGCCCTCCGGAGCCCTGCTGGGGTGGCTTGTCATTGTGCTGCCATTTGCAACACTGCTGGGGCTTCCCTGTGGCTTCTTAGCTGGGATTTGACTAATCTCCTTCTTGGGGAAGCACGGTGGGCCATGAAATAGCTTTTGGCAGCTGGTGTCATGCCTCCAGAGTGTGCATCTGTGTCATGGGTAGAGACTTATGTTGTCCTTGATGAAGAAACAGTAGGAGATGGATTATACTGCAAGTTTGCTGACAGGAACTAATCAAATGTGCTTGACAGATAAATGAAGTTGCCTGTCAGCATTATTTTATATTTCATTGTATTTTCTGACCAGTCAAGAGCTTTCCCTTGTCAATGAAGTGTGGGAGATCCTGCAGCATAGAGCGCAAGCACTGGGATTCACGCTTGCAAGGAATTTTCACGTTAATTACAGAAAGGTGCCTAAGGACAGTCTACCTGCAGATGTTAGAAAATCAAAGAGGATCCACAGTCACCGTGACATGTCTCCAGCTCGCTTTAGGGATACTTCATTAAAAGTCCTCAGAGCAGTTTGCTTGTCACTTCTGAAACACTCAGATCTGCTTTTATCAATGACAGCAACAGGTGGATGAGTAACAGGAATTAGGATGGTAATATTTCCAAAGCAAATTAACCCATGAGGACACTCAGAGAGAGTGTAGGTACTTATTGTGTATTTGGTGTGAGGAAACAGAGGCAAGAGGAGTGAAGGGACTACCCAGAGTTATTCTGGACATCTGCCAGAGGAGGATGTAAGCGTAGGCATCCGTGCTTCCTGACGCCTCTTCGGGCTGAGTCTTTTCCTTGAGGCCATGTGTTGTCCAGCTGGCAATTTTCCTGATTTGCTCCAGAGAGCCTCTGTTTCCAGTCTCACTAGAAGGAAGCTAAATCCAAGCCTACCAGCACAGTGCTCTCGGCCACATGGCATCCTCATAGCATCAGTTGGTGTCACGGCCACGTGGCACAGTGCCTTTTACATGTAGCTACCTCGGACATCTCTGTGTAGCATGGGGAGGTGGAAACACACCTGTAGGCAGCCTGGGGCTGGGAGTAGGTGGTGTTACTGTATGGACCAGTGGGTACCAGCCATGGTGCAGGAGGCCTTACCTGGAATCAACTGCAGGATTGGGAAGCACCGGTATAGTCTCTGGAGGGAGCCTCCAAGGAATTTTGTCTCCCTCAAGAGACACCTGGTGTCATGTCACTAGCAGCTCAGCAGCATGTTCTCAGCCATCACTAACTACCTCAATGTTTCTTTCTCCCAGTTGTCACAGACGAAACCCTGAGCTTCATCCAGAAAAGCCGACATCTGCTTGTTGTCCTGAGCCCAAACTACGTCATGCAGGGGACACAGGCCCTGCTGGAGCTCAAGGCTGGTCTAGAGAATATGGCCTCCAAGGGCAACATCAAAGTCATTCTAGTGCAGTACAAAGCCATCAAGAAGAGCAAAGTGAAAGAGCTGAAGCAGGCCAAGACAGCCTTGAATGTCATTAAATGGAAAGGAGAGAAATCCAAGTTCCCAAAGGGCAGGTTCTGGAAGCAGCTGCAGGTGGAAATGCCAGTGAAAAAAACTAGTAGGAGTTTGAGCCTTGATGGGCTCATACGTATCCCTGAAAGATGTTTGACACCGTCAGAAACCAAGCCAAACCAAACTCCAAAAATACACCAGTTAGGCCAGGGAGTGGGAAGGAACTTAGGGTTTTTGCCATGAAGGACTGTCCCCTAGGCATTTCAGAAGACAGTCATGCCTTCCTGCAGCTTTTCTACTGCCCTGGCAGTAGAGAGACCAAAGATGCATACGCCTCCTCTCTGCAAATGCACATCCTTGTCATGGCTCAACGTCTAAATTTGGGCTGTCCAGGTGGATGCAGCCAGCACCTTGTGATAGCACAGTGTTTGTATAGGCCAGTACTCATAGATCCAGTTCCTATGGGACCTTCATTAGCATCTGGGACAGAGCTTCTTTCCCAAGCTGCTTCACTGCTTCCTGGTTGTTGGTCCTTGTAGCAGAGGCTGGGGAACAGTTTGAAAGGTGACTCCAGTACAGAGCCTTTCGTACCTGTCCCAGCTTTAGAGCCCTGATCACGGATTTCCGCTTCAGTGGGGGGACCGTGGAGTCTTGAGGCTCCTCATCTTTGCTGCCCTCATTTCTGTAGGAGCAGGTGCATTCAGATAGTTTGGCAATGTAAAATGGGTGTTACAAAAGCTTTTTGTTTTTTAATTAAAAACAAACAAAAAAAAAAGCTCTGCTAGGTGATATTCGTATTGTAGCATTTCTACTAATAAGTGGTCAGTCTCTGGGACTCTGCAGTCTCTCGAGTACCCCAGATCCTTCAGGGCTGTGATGCTCATGATCCAGGGGAAATCTCTCCTTAGTACAAGCCATGGAGCATATCTGAGAGTTGCTTCTTGGTAAACTCAGGGACTTCACAAGCACTGCAATGAACCTCAATTTACTACTGAACCCACCTACTGTCTCCATGCTGCTGCCTGGGGGAAAGCATTATGCAAGGTGCTGCTGAGGCCTCTGGGATGACACTGGGTCTATGTCCAACTCTCCAGGAAACCCTACAAACTTACTTGAACTTATTAAAAACTACTAGCTCTGTCTAGCTGGGTAAGACTGTGAGGAAAGGCTCAGGGAGTAGGCTTGTTCAGCCTGGAGAAGAGAAGGCTTTGGGGAGACCTTATTGCAGCCTTCCAGTACCTGAAGGGGGCTTATAAGAAAGATGGGGATAGACTTTTTGGTAGAGCCTGTTGCGATAGGACAAGGGGTAATGGTTTTAAACTATAAAAGGGGTAGATTTAGACTAGGTTTAAGGAAGAAATCTTTAAAACAAGGGTGGTGAAACACTGGCACAGGTTGCCCAGAAAAGTGGTAGTTGCCCCATTCCTGGAAATGTTCAAGTTCAGGTTGGATGGGGCTCTAAGCAACGTGGTCTAGGGGAAGGTGTCCCTGCTTATGGCAAGGGGTATGGACTAGATGGTCTTAAAAGGTCCCTTCCAACCCAAACTATTCTATGAAGACTCAGTGTTCTCTCCCTGGGTATGAATGTCATCACCATTCATAATTCAGGGCTCAAGTTTAATCTAACCTTGGCTTTACAAAGCAAGTCTCCACCCATCCTGTTTCCAAACCTGAGTTGCAGAACAGAGGATGTATCTCAGCTTCTGCAACCTTTGCACAAAATGGAAATATAAAACACCACTGAGTGAGAGTCCTTGCCTCAATGGATGGCAGCAGGCATAGGAGAGGACCTGGTGAGTTAACCCCCAGCAGACAGGCTTTTCAGACCGAGGAGGGGAGGGTCCCTTCCCTTGCAGGACAGACCAAAAGCACAGTGGGACCCTGGCATTGACTGATACTGTTGTTCACAATGTTTTCACATAAAACTACAAGCTCTGGAGGCGTCTCCATACTCCTGTAGCTCCCAATGCAAGGGCCTGCCCACTTAATTGGGGAATTCAGTATTGCACACACTAAGTGCATGCTTATATTTTGTCGGTAATGGTTGCTCCTGAGTCACTTCTGACTCATACTTTCGCTCCGTTGGTGTCCAGCAGGTGAAATGTAGGTATTCATATTAGCATTAAACAAGCACTACAATTTGGAGTCTATGCACTATTCACCCAGCTGAGCAGGGAGTTTCGAGGGTGTCCCAGTGAACGTCCCAGCCTTAAAGATGTGGGGCTGGAACCTGGCATCAGCAAAGCCCCTTGCTCTTAGCATCTTATGATTAATAATGTTATTCCAGGGCAGTGGGGAGCTGCAGCCACCCATGCCGTTGAGAAAGTACTGTACAAACATGGAACAAATAGAGTTTCTTTTGCACCTTTTTATTCATTCTCTCCCACAAGCAAGCTTTGCTTTAAGCTGGTAAAATTGCAGTCAGCTGCAGTGAAGGCCGTGGAGCTCCTCATCTGCTGAGAGGTGCTTAAAACCTTTGCTGTTACGAGCTTTTTTACTGTGGCTCTCTGTGGAGGGGCAGAGCTGCTTCCCATGCTCCAGAAAGCTTTATTTGTACGAGGTAGCACCCAAACCCGTGCTCAGCTTTGTGAAGCCATTGCAACCATGTCATTTTGCCCAGCTTCACCTCTTTGTGTTTTCAGCTTCCCTGTAATCAGCTGCCAGATCTGCAGGCAGAGGGAAGGCCCTGAGGCCACAGCAGAACTGTGTTAGATTCCAATATAATTTAAAAAAAAAAAGAGAGACTGAAAAATATGCATAAATTCAGTTAACATCCAGACCTCACCACATTGTGTCTTGCTTTTGGCTGAGGTACCAAGAGAACTTCTGCTGATGTTTTATTAGTTTGATTATCTTAGGATGTTAAATCCACCTCATTTATTGTGCTGATTTTATTCAGAGTTTTCCAAATAAAAAATGGACAAGGACTCTCTCTGGCATATGTTGCAGTGGCTCTTGGTGCCATTGCAACCCCAGAACAGGATTACTGAGAGACAGCAACAGAGTGCCTCCAAGACCAAAGATGCAATGGTCTGAAGGGGGACTACGAGGTCCAGAGGGAGCAGCGTGGAAGGAATAGTGCTGGAGCAGGCTCCGCTCCCCTGGGAGTTTTACCACTGACTCTGCTGGGAGCAAACCCCAGTCCCAGCTGTAAGGCAGATCTGCAGAGCACCTCAAATACACCTGCCACTTCATCCTATGCCACGTGTGGTTTCCATGATGGGATTCTGTCACAGCGTCTGTCTAGTTCAGTTGATTCATTTGAATTTCTGTGCTCTAACCTAACATTTATCAATATGCAGCTCATACAATTTCCTCATTGTTATTTCCTGGGGAAACTGCGTGGCACAAATTGGAAGAAACATCTTCCCCTCCCCGCATGACATTTGATGTTGTACAGCTGTTCCGGAGTTTTCCCTTCTCTTTCCTGTATGGTTTTTGCCTTTGTGTTATTTGTTCTGTGAAGTGTCAGTATTATTTTATTTTGCTTTTCAATAAAACATTTTCACTTTTGCATTTCAGTCCTTGTGCATTTCTCATAAGTATCATTTTCGTCCCCATTATATCTGTGAAAGGCCATTAAAGAAAGATGGCTGTGTGTAGTCCGGACGTCAGTATCATTTGGGGACACCTCCTTAGAGGGGGGCATTTTCCTGGCTGTTTCATTGGGTGGGGGCAGAGACCTGAGGCATCACCACTGCTACCGGAGTCATGCCAGCAGAAACACAGTGACGCGCAGCATTCATATGTCACCCGGGGAACATGCACACGCAGAAATACTCTGACCTGAAGAGTGCTTACTCAGCAGTCACACAATAGATGTGAAGGAAACACCATCCCTTTGCTTGAGAGACCAAGACAGAGTGTTCAACAGAAATCCTGGAAGTCTGCCGTAACCACAAAAATCACACTCGTTCTTGGGCTGCTTTGCCCATCACCTTCCAGGTAGTTGGCTAGATGAGGTTCATTCAGCTTCATGTTTTCTCATCCAAGTCACTTTGTTGGCTTTTTCCCCTTGTTTGCATGCTAGCAGGTAAATGGAAAGAGAGCCTAGCACTTCCAGCCAACTAGCAAAATGAATACTTGTGACAATCTGTGGATTTGGGGTCTATGAGGTATGGGTGTGGGACCTGTGACACTCCAGCTTTTATTGGGCTGGGACAAACGTGGCTCTTTTATACTCCATTACATCTCTGGGGTGCATTAGGGGCGGCACAAATAAACCAACAAAAATATGCAGTGTCCTTTGTAACCGTGTAGTAAAAGTGGAAGTTTCTTAGTATAAAGCAGATATCCAAGAGTATTGAATTCCCAGCTCTGTTGGTATCCAAACCCCAGCAGCGTTAATTGCAGCCTGTCCCATACTGTTGGTGTCAGTGGGAGGAACAATCCTTCTTGCACACTGGGAAGTGGCCACTCAGGATTTCTTGTGAGCTGGGATTGCATTGTAAACTGAACATCCCAAGGTATCCTGGTCAGCCAAGTCTAAATGCATCCCATTCTCAGAAATCAAATCTATCTTGGGGAATTGGAACATTTCCCCTGCCAAAAAAATGTTGAGTCTTAAAAAGTGTTGCAAATTCAAAATTGATAGAAGAAAACCACCACTGTCAGCTCAATCAAGACACTTCATTTCAGCAACGTTAGAATCATTCACATTAATTGAACCTGTGCTTTTTGAACAGGCAGGTAGAATAGGTGACTTCCCAGGGGCTGCTCCTGCCTATGTTTCCCCGTGATTCTGTGATTCCAGTTTCAAAAAGAAAGACCTTTCAAACCAGTAAAGGAGCTTTTTCTTTCACAAAATGTTGAAGCTTGGCTGATTTCAAAATAGATCTCAATCAGTTATAGAAAGATTTGAATGAGGTCTGGACTCAGAAAATTGGGAGATTGCTGCCAATTCTTTGTGCCTTTGAAATAGGGTGGTAAGAACGTTTCACGGCGTTAAGTGACAATTCCGACAGAAATGACTTTATAATCTACTTTCGGTTTCAACGAATCAATGCTTCCCTGTGTGTGTTCGGGGGGAAAATCCCCGCAAACCTTGTACACAAGAAAAAAATACTCTCAACAATTTGATTTAAATTCCAGTATTATGTTAAAGAACCAAACGGCGCCTTACTTTCTCCATTAGGATATTATTGCTCAATCATTTTTCCTATCCCAAGTTTTCGGTCCCCAAATAATATAGTGACAATGAGTTTTACAGCTAGTCATATATCTTCAAAAAAAAAAAAAAAAAAGGAAAGTATTGCTCCGTACAGTATTAAAATAAGATTCATCCAGGTGCAACATGGTGCACCTTCTGCTGTGAGATTAGGAAAGAGGCAGCCGAGTGCTGGAATAATCAGAGGCATTGCCATTGCAGGGAAGGAGCGATATGTTTATTTAAATAAAAGACCAGTGTTCTGCTGGCAGGGAGGGAGGGGAGTCTGCAGACTGAGGAATCAAGGCTTTAGCAGTGCGAAAGGCGATGGGAGACGAGGTAGCTCTTCTCCCCAGAGCAGCTCTTTGCAAGACATTCCTACAAGGTTTTTCTCGCTGAGTGTGCAAGAGCTCTTACTCCAGTGCTCCCTCTCCTGCTTGAACACCCCCTTGTCCTCAGCTCCGACCCCATCTCAGGCTCCAGCCCTCATTAAGTGGGTGGCATTTTGTAAAAATGTTTACAGTTCTGTTAATCAGCTTGGGTTAATTTGCTAAGTGCAACAGCCCTGTTAGGTCCCATCCTTTCCACTGCTCCCCCATTAGCCATGACACCTTCAATATGCTCACTGCATCCCAAGCCACAGACAGAAGCCCAAGGACATCCTTCAGGCTTCCTGCTTTTCAACATTCATAACAGAAGAGATGCTGCCCTTACCTGGCACTGTTCCAGCAAAGCATCTTGCTGAGCTTTACAAACTGCAATTAATCCCAAGAAATGCTTTGAAGGACAGTATTTTCACCCCCCATCATGGCTAGGGAAGCTGATGGAGAGGTTTAAGGCTGCATTTTTGCATTCTAAGTTTGGAAGCTTCCTCTTCTAGATGTGAGAGCATGAGAGGGAGGGAGATGGGTCTTGGCCTCAGCAGTGCAAGCTGAGGCATGATGGTGTCATTGCTTCCCTGGTGCAAAGGGATGCCAGAGCTATAGGCAGCTTGTGCCCAAACAGCACCTGCCCTTTAGCAAATGCCTGAAACTTCCCTAGGCAGCAGTGATGCCCTGCAGGGCAGAAGTCAGAGTACAACCCTGGCTTATCTGACTTTCCTGGCTTCTCATTTACCACTTCAGTCTTCTCAAAAACCCACTGCAAATCAAAAAAGACTGCTATTGCTCCTGCAGTCCCTGCCAACAGGAGCATGGACAAGTCGAGAGTCACTGGGTTTGCAGGTGTTTCCCTCTGTGGGAAGGGAGGATCTGTGCAGGTATGCCACCAAACAGCTTCCTTTGTCTTTTCTCTCCCTGCTCCCTCCCCCTTGTGCACCCCAACTCCTCTGCCCTTGCGCTCTTAGATACCACCGAAGCCGTGTTCGACTTCATCCAGAGGAGCCGCAGGATGATCGTGGTCCTGAGTCCTGATTACTTGACAGAGAAGAGCATCAGTCTCCTGGAGTTCAAGCTGGGCATCATGTGCCAGAATGCCATCGCCACCAAGATCATTGTGGTGGAGTACAGGCCGCTGCAGTGCAGCCACCCCAGCATCCTCCAGCTGAAGGAGTCCGTCTCCTTTGTTACCTGGAAGGGGGAGAAGTCCAAGCGCTCCAGTTCCCAGTTCTGGAAGGCGTTGCGGCTTGCCTTGCCACTGCGCAGCCTGAGCGCCAGCACTGGCTGGAATGAGAGCTGCTCCTCCCAGTCAGACATCAGCCTGGACCCTGTCCAGAGGAGAAGAAGCCAGTTGAAAGGGCAGTCCAACCCACGGGGCACCGCAGCAGGGACTCTCGCACCCGGAGCGTTGGCCGTGGCCCCCGAGTCAAAGGCCAAACACCGAGCCAAGCACTTCTTGACGTGCCGGTGTTGCGGGACCTATTGCAATGGCAGCAGCAGACTCAAGCGCCAGCATCGGGCTGTGGCTGAGCCCAAGTGGGACGCTCATCTCTGCAAGCCGGGCTCGGACAGGCCCGCAGTGCAGGGGGTTCAGGGCAGAGGTCGACCCGAGCCCCCGCCAGCACAGGCTCCTGCTCTTGCCCTCTGCCATTACAGTGACCTGTCGAACAACAACGACTTCTACGTACTCTAGCCAAGAGGCTGACGGCACCGCAGGTGCTGGGCTGGCAAAAGAGCCTTGCTGCAGCCTCAGCTAAGATATTTTTACAATATTGCAGGCTGACGTGGTGTTGTTCACCGTCAGTCCCATGCCAGCACAGAGGACTGCCGCAATATCACCGGTGCTGGTGATCTGAGCCAGGGACCTGCAGCCACATGCAGAGCAGCGGCTGGGGGATGCCCACCCGGGTCCTTCTCCTTAACTTCAGTTGCACAGTGGAGCTGAAAACATGTTTCTCCGGTGTTGCTTTTCCGCAGCTGCGGCTGCTGGGGTCGGGTATGGGAGGGAAGGTCCCCATCTGGGGTCAGGAGGGAGGGAGGGGTGGGGGAAAAGCTGTGTTCCTGGCAGTAACCTCTGGAGAAGGGGGAGCAGGGCTGCGTTTTGCAGAGTATAAAACTTGGCTGATGAGGGCAACGGGAGCCCAGCCAGTGCAGGAGTGCACCGTGCAGTGAGGTGCCTATCCACTGTGGTTTAAAAGAACTTGGCCAGAAGTTTTAAGACAAGTCCCTTCTCTCCAAATAAAAATGATTTCTTTAACCTGCTGTTGTTACAAGTGCCGTGGGAACTGGTAAATGCCAGAGGCTTGTTCATCAGGTGGTTCCTGGGGAGGTGGTTTGCCCAAGCTGGCTGAGGTCTCTTCGTATTCCCAGTGCTTCCAGCATGCTCCTGGGCATGGTCCCTCTCCTGTCTTCCCCATGTGATGAACTTGTTCTGTCAGTTGCGTGGCCTTTAATTCAGCAAGAAAGAAAAACATGACAAAGCTAGGGAAATAAGATTTTAAAAGTTCTTCAAGTACTCGAAGAGCTCAGGGATAGGAACAAGACCTAAAACACTCATAGAAAACCTCAGGCGCTGAAGCTGAGGGGTCAAAACTCAACCACACTTCATTAAATAACCGAAAGAGCCTTTGAACAGCCTCCCTGTGGCTGCTGTTTCATCAGTCCATTGAGCTGGCTGTCAGCAGTGTTTCCCACTCTTCATCTGCAAATGAAAACTTCATTTGCCTCATTCTGCTTTATGTAATGACTTCTCTCCCCACCGAGGAAGGATGCTAATCCTGGGAGTCAGCCACTCGCCTTCAGCTGATGCTCAGACATGCCAGACTGGGTAATACACTGCCTTTTTTCTTTTCCTTGGGACAAAAAAAGGTCTCCTTCACCACACTGGTCAGTCTGGTAGCTGCCTCTCAGGCTGGCAAGCAATTGTTTTTCTTCTGCCTTGGGAATATGCACTGAGCCCTTGGGGCACAGGGTCTGTGGCCCCCAGGACATACCCTGACCTGATGCCTTCAGGTGCAGCCTTAGCGAAATCGCTGGAGCTGTGAGGAAGGAAGGGGCTAGCTACATCTTGCCCATTTTAATAGTTCTGAAACCCAGTTATAATTCATACATAGTTTTTCTTCCCTCAGCAGCCCCTCTTCCCCAGTATTGCTTCCACTTTTTCCATCTTTTCTTTCTGAGATCAAGCACAGCTGATGGCTCTCCCACTACAAGTCTCTGTGAGCTGAATCCTAACAGCCCTGCTGCAACAGACCAAGAAAATAATAGAAACCAAAAAACGTGGTGCTGAGTCAATCTAAATGAAATAAGGGCAAAAACCTGCTACCAGCTCACAGCAATTACAAATTCAGAATCTAGAGGACTCCCCAGATGTAGATTTCTCTGTAATTTCAAGAAGACACATTTTAAATGGTTCAGAAAATTTTTGTCCATACATGACCATTGCTAGCACTCGAAGAGGAGAAACAGGAAAAATATATTTGGAAAGGAAGCTGATAAATTGCTGAATGCTTTGTGAGAAGTATTCAAAATACCATAAAATGGTTAAATGGTTACAGTGGCTTACAACTGTATGTGGGATGGTAGTGTCAGTGAGTTTGGTAGAGATGAAAGCACGAGCTACAAAATACAGATAATTTGCAATCAGTCAGCCTCCATAGTCAGCATATTTGTTATTTGTTGGCATTTAAACAGCTTTTATTTACAGACTTTGCCCTTATTTGGCCATGGTGTTGTCTTGGTCAGCTACAGCAATCAAAAGATGCAGGAAACAACAGCTGTAACAGATGTACAAAACAGCCAACTCTAGCCTTTTTTGGCAAACTGGTAAGGACCATTGCTTTTCATATTGCTTCATCACAGCTCGTGCAATTTTACCACCTCTTTTACTACCCACCAAACTGACCCAGGGTTTTGATTGCTCTCGTAACAATTACTGAGACATGGTGGATTTCAGTGTGTACAGAGCCTTTGCCTGCCCAGGTCCAAATTCCCAGAGGCTGAAGGTGCACCACTCTGGATGGGGTGTCTCAGCAATGACACAGGGACCTAGCCCTAGAACCACCTTCAGTTGTACCTGTCTCTCATCCTAAGCATGCTACTTAGAAATATCCCCAAGTGCCAGCATGAGGTCCTGCTTTAGGATCAGAACAAAGTCTTTGCAGAGTTGAATTCTGCTCTCCAAAAATCAGTTAAAATCAGTTTGTGTCCTATCGGACACTGAATGGTGTAGATGGGCTGCAGTCACTGCTCTCTGACACACAGGTATTTGTCAGTTGTAAACAAAGATGCAAATATCCCACAGGTTAACAGTCAGCACAATACTATAATCCCCTTCACCCCACCCAGTCCTCTCGAGGGGAGCAGAGTTTGTATATATGGAGAATTTCCACTATATCTTGACATAAAAATGTTAAGATAACCCTGCATATCCTACTTATGGCATGCTACAGTACATGGCTACCAGGTCATAATGTGCAGAGCCAATATTTCTGTTGTTACATAGGTGTTTTTAATATGTGAAAGACTGGTGGTATCACAAAGACAGTGAACAGATATAGATAGGCAGTTTGGGAAGGCAGATAAGTCACCCACTCCATCTCAACATCAAATTGTCTTCACTTCAGTGACTGCAAAGCTCTGGTTTCCAAGTTTCACTGGACATGCCAATAATGGGCTGCTCCTCACACCTGAAATGTTGGATGAATCACTGGCCTGCAAGAATCTATATGAATTCTCTTCCTAACATCTACAAGAATTTGGTCTCATCTATTACACTAGACACTGGTCTCAGAGCATCTGATCTAGAGTGTATTTATAGCAGACATTTTCCCAAGTGATGACAAGACCAAGAAGGAACTGACAGATGCCAGAAATAGGGAAAAATGCTTCAAACCCTCAATCCTTGCTCCATTTTTTTTTTTTTCTTTTCCTCCTCCTGTTGGTCTATCGCAAATCCCTGTTAAGGGCAGCACCACCTCTGGCGTGATGTCTGCCAGGTGTGACACACCCAGTGTAAGGGATTATCCCAGGGTCAGGTCAAGCAGGTGAGGGGAGACTGTATTAGAGTACAGAACAGGGTGCACTCATAGCATGGGGCTGCAGCCTGGGGGACATTGGAGCTCCCTGCTCACCACCCAGGCACTCAGCCTCATCCGGGACCCAGGAACATGCAGTGCTATTCTGGAAATGCGTGAGTTCACTGTGGCAGGAGTAGGGAGGAACACTAATGAGTGACCCTGTAGCTCCCTGCCCAAATTCATCTGAAAGAGGCAAGGTTTGACTCTCGTTCAGAGGGGTGTGCATGGTACGTACCATTACTGGTCATGCTGGGGAGAGGCTGTGGCTCTAATAAGACAATAAATGCACTACTCAGGCCCCTTTTGCAAAGGTCTTAATGAGACACAGAAATGTTACAGAACGGTTTGTAGAAGAATATGAATTTAGTTCTTTATAAGACCAGACATGGTAATGTTCAGGCACAGGGGACACAACATTTACACCAATATGCCTGTAATCATGCTAATGATTTGTACTTTGCTAAAACATATCTGCCACAAAGTCGTTTGACTTGAAAACGTCAGAGTTTTCCAACTCATCAATATTTGTTCAAGTGAATAATCACTCTCACCCATAATATCATGCCTGATTGTTGTTTTGCGTGGTTTTTGCTTCCAGACAGTGTTCTTGTCCTACCGTTCTCTGCTGCAGCAAAGAGACTTCTCAGGGATTTTTCTGACCATAAGGCTTGCCCATGAAAGGTTTCTTCCAAGTTTTCCAAAAGTTTTTCTTCCTTTTCTTTGCTGTTTAATCATTTTCAGACCATGGGTGGCAGAAACGTCTCTCCTGTAGCCTGGGCTGCACAAGGAGGTGAAGTCCCTGACCTGCGGTTTGACCACTTCTCACTGACTCCTTCATGCCACCACCTCTCAGTGGGAAACCAGACTTCACTGCTCATCCACTCCAACACCTTCGCCAAGGAGGTGTTACGGCTGAGGTGCCCCCCAGGGACTCCACCAGCATGATCGTAGGTGCCTTTTTTCATTATGCTGCACTGTATCTGCTTGGGGCCAGATCATCAGGCAAGCCAGATCACGTCGCGTGCTTGGTGAAGCGGGAAATAGCGATGACAGACAATCCTTGTGCCATCTGCCACGGTTATTAGCAAATGATGTTTTATTTATCTCCAGATCAGCCATGAAGACACTGACTCCTATTATAAACATGTTCAATGACAAGTTCTCATCTTTTGGGATCTATAGGTTAATGGATAAAGAACCCAAACCCTGCTGTTAATGTGCACAGGGGGGTGCTTAAAATTCGCTACTGCATCTATGTACCCAAAGTTACCAGCCACGCTAGAGATACTGTTGATGGAAAAGGGAATATCTGCTCCCATAGAGCGATGATCACTTGCTACTAATTAATTAGAGTGACACCTTGAAATTCCATATTGACCAGTCTGGGAATGAGCCTGCAGTGACCCATACAGATTCACAAAGAACTTGAGTTTCCCTTTCACAGGAAATCCCATTGTTTTGGGATTTTTTTTTCCTCCTCTCCTGTCATCAAACACAGCACAAATAGCACAAGCTGACATCAGTATTTTTCATGAAATTTTCTTAGCAATCTATATATATCCATAGCAAATGGAAATATTTGATTCCCATTTTAAATTCTATTTAACATAAACATGTTTTGAAAACTTTTTAAACAAAACTCAGAATGTGCTATACCAAGAGTGTCAAAAATATGTTGGTATTTCACTTCTGTTTTGCTTACAGCATGTTTTGTTTTAAAACATTTCCAGTTAGACGAAAACAGTGTTTTCCTTTGAAAAATGGCTTTCATTATAAACATATCATCAGATCTGCATTGGTTATCAAACTTTCCCTTTTCTGCATATTGGCCCAGCATTCTCGGTTTTCGGTATTTGCAGTTTCCCAGCCCAAGATTTATTAAGAATTAGGTCATTGATGCCATGAGCTCTTCAACCAATCCTGCGTTAATTGAAAAGCCTCCAACTGTATTCTTACAGCTAGATGGAAAAAATCAACATGTTTGCATATCATAGTGTATCAGCTCCTCAAATCTCAGTCATGTTTGTGTAGCAGGTCCAAGAACTTGGCTGTGGATAATGCCTTATAGCTCTTTCCTCCTATATATTGCCAACACAAATGGAGATGTCTCTGAAGACAGTAATCCATGCCTTCTGCTTTGCTCACGCTCTTTCAATGCACACTGTTGCCAGTGAAAGAAAATTCTGCTCCATTCATGCTTACATTTTAATTGCATGCTCCTTTCTGGAGGCAGGCAAGAGTAAGGTCTATCATTTTGTTTCACATCTCTGCCTCAAAAGCATCTGCTCTGCTGGTGGTGATGCACGAGAGAGCAGCTGCTTGCTCCCATTCCATATCAGCCTTATTGGCCCGTGTTCCTTTACCTGTATTTAACACCCTGATGGAGTGACAGCATTTCAAACTCACTCATTATACCCTTCAGATTTGCACACATGAAAAAATTAAAAATCAAGTATTTGGCGATTGTTCCCTAATAGAATCTATTTTGGCTGGTTTCATGCACTCCAGCAGCACAATCCTGCTGGAGTCCTGGTTCACCCGAACAACAGTAAATGCTCCGTTGGTTTACTTTGCCCAACATTTGGAAAAGTGAGGGCATCTGAGCTATGTTAACACCTACTACCCCGCTTCTCAAATAAGCATATTATGGTAAGCATAAGCAAATAAGACCCCATATAGGACTGCTGTATTAATGCTGGCTGTTAGTTTTCTGCTTGCCTGGCTCCCTTTTCCCTTGAGGTCTTCAAGGATACAGTTTTATAAATGTCAATAGTGTCAGCAGAATCCATTCATGCCATTCTAATTTTAAGTATTTATTATGGCTTCTTTTGGGACGTGTGGAAATAGACTCAAGTAACCAGGCTGAGTTACACTTTTCCTTGGGGACACCTTGCACTGCTGTTTTGCTTTGTTCTTATCAGTGAGCCAGACCTGTCCCACACGCCCCCTCTCACTCCTGCCAACCTCCTACGCACAGACATCATTGGGAAGATGCCCAGAGCTCACTCCAAACCTAACGCTTTGCTCTGACACAATTGCTTGCAACTCTTCTTAGATGAATTGTATGCCAGGGGGTGATGCAAGGTCACCACCTTATAAACTAGAATGAGGTGATTTAGCTTCCCATCCTCATTTATAATTTAGCTACCTCTCTTTCTTGCCTGTCTCTACCTGAAGCTTCCTGATAACCATTGTCATGCACAATCTTTTATCAGGAAGCAGCATCCAAATATTTCCAGCTGCTCTGCACACCCACCTGACTGTTAGAGTGAGACAGACTCAGCAGGTGGCTGGGACTCACTGTCTGGTTGTACTTCAGCCTACCTGCTTGCTCTCACTTATTCCTCACTGAAATATAGCAGCTTGCCTCCTGCCCTCATCCCCCTTATCTGGACAATTCTGTCTCTATCATAATCTTTCTCTCCATCCTTCATGGTTAAGGAAGTGTGTGCCAGGTGCTACACAGATGCCAGGAGACACCTTCTGCTCTAAAGAGCCTCTACTTCTATTTTGTGCGATCCCAGCTGCCATACCTAGCCTGACAGTAAACTTCCTGAAGGCACACTGTGTCCCCAGTTTGCATCACTGCATAGAGTGATGAGGTCAACACAACAGACGCTTTTGCTCAGTGACTTCATCAGCAAGCGTGGTCCAAATCTGCGAGCAAACACCTGTCTGCCTGTTACCAGCGTGATGTTGGTGCATCCAGGTCTGAGTGGCCTGCAGGCTGTCACAGCTCTTTCATTTTGGTGGGTACTTAATCTCTAGTACGTGATGTTATGAAATGAGATGGAACAAGGAACGATGTGGCAGAGAGAACAGATCACATAATTCCAATTTAAAAAATATATTCATCCTGGCATTTTCAATTGTACTTTTATTTATGGTAGAGTAATTTCTTCTTTTTTTTTTTATAATACAGCACTTGGCAGGCATATAGCAGCTCTCCATTATAGTACTATGAAGTGAAACTGTGACCACTTATTTCCCAAACTAAAGGTAACCCTTATTATTCTCTGTTTAGCCAATGCTTTTACAGAAACACTAGAATAAGAAGAGCAACTTGCCCAAAAGCAAGCTCTAGGGCTAACACTGAGAATTCACAGCTGCCTGTCTAGCACCTTAGCAGCATTTCCCATTAACTGCTGTCACTTTTATCGCTCAGTTGGAATAACCACTGCATTATTTGATTTTTGTTTCTTTCTTCTCAAGTTGGCATTTGACTTTTCTTTATAAATACCATATGCTGTAAACTTCCTCATCTTATAACTAGGGATAGTTAGTAGCTCTTGCTACTTCTCATCCCTGGCTGCAAAAGCAGAGCAGATAGGATTAATATTGGAATAGTTACATTAGTATTTTCCTTCATTTTTAGAAAGATGCAAAGCATCAAATAATTAAGTAACATTGCTAGCAGGTGGCAAGGAGGATCTGTGAAACAAATCACACTTGCAGCACCTCCCCAAGAAACTCCCTTAAGGGTCATCCCCTTAACTAACCAGCCAATGCTCATTAAATACATCAACTAGGCAAGTGGGCCCTTGCAGAAATGACTGAGAAGTAGGGTTGGGTTGAGGTGTATCACCATATGCCTACTTTGGAAGCAGGAGGTGGAAGTGAAGGTAATAAAGACTGCTTTTCCTACGGATTATTATGGTTAAGTATGACTTATTATCTCCCTTAAGGAAAACACACTGAGAGGTGGTGAGTACTTCTAGATACCTTAGTCTAGGTAATCACCCTGGTTACACAGAGACTTCACTGTAGAGCAGGGAGATAAACATTGCATCTATTAAACTTAGCATGTTCTGTTGAAATACAGCTTCTGCATTGTCTCTATAGAAAAACTGAAGGCAAACATGGTGGTGCTTCCCTGCTACTTTCAGAATGAGCTCCTCTGAGTTTTGGGGGTCCAGATTCCCAGTACTTGTAGAGCTGACTAGATAAGATTGCTCTCTCCTGTTTATCCTCATGTCTTGTTACATCCCAAATGGAAGTTTTAACTAGTGAGCTTCATAGTCTTTAGTGCTCTCTCTTCCTCCCCACATTTCGTGTAGTTAGCCCTTTTTATAGAGCTCCCTTGTGCTAGCTGTTGCAATGAACAGGCTATTCTGGATAACCCCAGTCAGGATCATGGTGGTGTGGGGTTTTTTGTGGGTTGTTTTCCCCCACCCCTGAGTATTTACTGCTCCTTCTCTGCTGGCCCATTTGGTACTGAAAAAATGCATGCAAAATTTTGCTAAAGCCTGCCATTGTGTTCATGACTTGTTCTGCACAGAAGTAGTCAGGTAATCAGTAATGATAAATACATGTGCAATCCATAACTAGTTTGAGCCTTTCCCACTGTTGCTAGTACAGGCTGATTAACACACTGGGAGTATATCACACCTTTTGAAGTGCCTGTAGAGTGTGTTTGTGGGGAAATGTGAGTAGGTTATTTTGTACTGTTCTGCATTTTTAGAGGTGTTTGGGCTCCTAGTATATGGCTTCATATGGATGGATAAAGGGTTCACTTTTTCACTTGTGGCTGGAGCCTTCTAGCAACTGTGCTTACATGTTAACCCTTACTGTGCTTCCAGGGCTCAACAATCATCTGCTGTGATTAGTGGTGTTTTCTATAGATGGAGTTAGACAGTACCATTCAGGTGCAGCCTAAAAGGCAGGTTATCATCACAGGGAGTGCGACCGGCAGTTTGCACTTCCCTCTGCGTTAAGGACACTCCAGGAAGGTCAGTACATGGCTGAGAGGGGGCCTGTCAGAGAGGATGGCAGCACAGGGCTTGGCTGGGGGTCATCCTGCTCAGAGCTCTTCTGCTGGCATCACCTCTTACAGGCACTGAGTTCACTTGCATTTCTACCACAGGACAGCACACCTTGCCACTCCGATAAGGCAGCTCTTTTGAGACGTCTTGCTTGCCCTGGACACTCTTGCATGGTGGCGTCAGCTCCTATTGCATTCATGTGCATAGCAGGAGTGCTGTGATCTTTGCTCTGTGCTCTGGGTGGGAGCTCTTCTAGCTTCCCCCACCTACTTCACACACAGATACACACACTTCAAGCTGTCCAGTGTATCTCAAGAGAGTGGAAAGTATTTGCTAAAAATATTTATGCAGAAGTTATTTATAGCTTGGCCCACATCAACCCTGTGGCAGCCGTTACACAATGCCGCACAAAGAAGCGCTTATCTGGAGGAGCACACAGCCCATTTTACAGCCCACAAGTTACCAAGTGGCAGTCCTACTGGCTTTTCAATCAAATCCTAGGAATGTGAGGCCTGGACATTCAATTTAGATGTCAAATCTTGTCAAGCAGGCTCTGCTAAGCTGCTTTCTAATGCCTCCTAATTTGAAGTGGGCTCTGATAGAGAGGATCAGAAAAAGCTGCAGCGCTTTGATGCATGGTACCTTTCTCCCAAAACACTGGGGACAGGCAAAGCAGGTCTCCCCAGCTGGAATTTAGTTCAGTATTATCATTACTTTCTCTCTCCACCTGTTGTAGAAAGCATCACACTAGCCTATGGAAGGGGAAGGAAACTTACCCCTCAGCTGACTCTTGGTGTGTACCCACAGGGCTGGGCACAGAAATCAGGTCTGACTCACACACACGCTTTGCTGCTAAAGTGCATATCTATCCTAGGTGGTTTTGGCTCAAACTCTAATAAAGTCATGGAGAGTTTATAAAACACTTATTTTTTTAAAAATCTATGTCTACATCTGGAGGACAAAACCGACTCAAAATTCAGTGCCAGGTTGATCCAGACTTTTATTCTGGACTATCCCCACATTCATATAGCTTTTTATTATATTTATGATCTGCAGTGGCCTCATGGGTACTGATCTTTAAAGGTCTGTATTAAAACTTCCAGCCTCGCTTGTTACAGCAAGGACATGAGAAGTGATCTTACGCAGGAACGATAGCAGAAGATAGACTTGATATAATGCAGATGGATTAGAGGAATGAGAGGAATATTAGCACTTCCCTGCCCAGCTGCTCAGTAGCAGTGCCTGAGAGTCAGCAGTGGTTAGAGCACAATTCCTCAGTTTACTTATGAGATGGCAGAGGTGAAGAGGATTGAAGTTCTTCTAGCTCTCGAGCTAGGATCACACACATTGGTTTCCCCTTTTCCATCAGGTCACTCACTTTCTCAAGGAATTCAGATTGGTTTGACATCTGTTCTCATAAAATCCTTGGTGGCAGGTCCTTATCATTTCATTATCTGTTCCGTACTAATGATGGGGTGCTCAGTAATCATTTGCATGTCCTGGCTCCTGGTGAGACTAATCCCTGGCTCCTCTAGGCTAATCCCTAGAGCCCCTCTCTGCCCTCTTTTTAAGGTAAGTATTACACTTGCCCTTTTCCACTCCTTTGGGACCTCTGCTGTCATCTTTGCCTTCTCAAATGCAATCACTAATGGTTCAGAGGTTTAGTTCAGCTAATTCTTTAAGCACTCTAGGGGGAATTAGAGCAGTCCTTGCCAGCTTGAATACATGGGATTTTTAAGTCTGGGTAGTTCTTTACATCATTCTTCCACTATGCTGCTTTAGAGTAATCTATTCCCTTAATACAATCAGCCATCTTAATTGTTTGGGTAGAATTTACTTGTTTGTGAAAAATAGAGCAAAATTAACTTTGGGTACTTTGGTTCTGACATGCTTTTTCCCTGTTGGCTCGCTTTCCTTGCTAAGTAATGGTCTGGTACCATCTTTTGTCACAGCCTGTTCCTCTTTCACCCCTGCCCCCTCCACCTCCCTTCTTGTGGATGGCCAGGCCAAAGTACTGCCTTCTCAGGACTATTCACAGAAAAAGGGACACAAGAAAACCTTCAGATGTGGAGAATCAGGTGGCATGTGCATGCTGATAACACCTTTCAGCTCCTGAGAAAACCTTCATGGGACAGCAGGACTTTGTCAGCAGCACTTGAGTGCAGGTAGACAACTCAAGGAAGTTTGTGCCCTTTGTTGATTTTGGTGCTGTTAGATCTGCCTTGGGTAGATTTCAGCAGTGTTGGACCAAACCTGTCTCTGTGTGTTATCTGGGTTCCCCAGGTTTAGGAGCTCCCATCGAGGAGCCAGAGCAGCTTCATGTGTCCGAGCCTATCTGGCAACACTGCAGAGCTGGAACTGCCCAGCAATATTTTGCCACTAAGGACACAACTCTACATGAAATAGGAATGAAACCATCTCATTTAGATACACATGTGGGAAATCGGAGGAAAGCTGCTTCTGATGAACCTTTTCTATTGGTTCCTGGCATTCCT
>NW_010235038.1:59558-89275 GCF_000690775.1 Eurypyga helias
TATCGGTTGCCACTGTTTGGAAAAAGACCATCAAATTTATTTTCCTGATGCTTTTCTACCTCTTGCAGCTCTCAAAAAGAGCTAAGGAACACAATCCATGAAAATCAAGTGATTCAGTTCTAGTTTTCCAGGTCTAAATCAGTTATGAGCTACTAAGATCAGTAGCAAAATAACGTGCAATAGCAAACTAACACGTAGGAGATTATCAAACATCTGCTGCAGTGGTTTTCCTTCCTGTGAAGCACTTGGTTATTATCAGAAGCAAGATCTTGAACACTTGGTTATGGGTTAAGGCACAGTCAGTCCTATGTCTCTAAAGGGTCAAAAAACAGGAAGAAAATTTTGAAAACCTAGAAGTAGTTGTTATAACCAGTCAGTATTTTAAGGCTGATCTGATTTCAGGACTGTCTGCATTAGTTTATGGCCTCGGAGATGGTAAAGCTAAACATGGATCGGCATCTGCATGCACTGTAGTTGACAGTGGATGCAAGTACACAGAGTTTGCCCATGTAAGAGCAGCCCATGTCTTACAGATACCTTCTGGGTGTATCTACCTGGTTTTAAAACTTTTGGGCAGGGCCATGCCCAAAGTGAGCCCCTTCCGCTTTGCATGGCTTGAAGCCATGTGGTGGCTGCTGGGGCCAGGAGGTCTGAGACAAGCACAAAAATTGTAGAACAACTCCTTTTTGGGAAGTGAACGCTGCAAGTAATAGTTATTCTTGGAGTCACAAACTTAAAAATCAGATGAACCTGCTCCTCACCGTCTGCTGGTGTTAACCCACTGAGTCCATGGCAGAGCCCAGCACAGATGTGGTGCAGCAGAGTTTGGCCAGCTGTAGCCCAGAAAATCCCAGCGGGAAACAATCCACGGAAGTGAATTCTGCGTAGAAAAACACAGAAAAGGAGCATCCTTAATAAAACAGATGCTGGATGTGAAGCTCTGGGTATCCAGCATGGATATGGAGCTGACAGCCTGGCGGAGGTTTCAAACATGGTTACAGACTTTGAGTTCTTCCAAATCCTTCTGCAGTGGGTCTGAGTGATTTAACAACTGGTTTGTTGTTGCTGTTTGTGTGTTGTGGTTGGTTGTGGGGTTTGGGAGGGGGGGAGTAGTGGAATGGTGGGAAGGGGTGTGATGGTGTTTGGTTTATTTTCTCACTGTAGTGAGTGGTTTGAGAGAATGAGTTCCAGCCTGCTTGGAATATTCATGTTAATCAATCTTTGCACGAAAGCTCAATACTATTTCTGGGCTTCAGCTTTCCATTAAAATTCATTTATGGTCCTTTCTTTTTTGTGAACACTGGTACTCAAAGTGCCTTTCTTAATGTTCCTGTCTGAGTAGTTGAGAAAATACTAATATTTACTCATCAAAATATCTAGATTGAGTTTCTGTAAAATAGATAGTTTATATATAAAAAACACACAAAATTATTTTCCCATCATATGATCATATCCCTATTTTCTGACCACAAGAATTGACTGTATGAGAATGGAAATTTGATATATTTTTATTTCTGTGATGATAAGGAATCTAACTCCATTTGCTTTCTTGGATTATCATGTATTGTAGCAAAAGTCTCTCTAATTTAGCAAAGGCAGACTAACATTTTCAAAATCCAAAACATTAGTATTTATTCTTAAGATTAAAGGAAGAGTTTTCTATACAGTGTTTTCAAAGAGTTTGCTTTCCATACCGATCAACTCTCGCAGCTTTCTAGATGTCTACTCTAATCCCTCTTTTCCTTTGCTACTGTTCAAAGATCAGTGTTATTAGTTTTCCAACTAAGAGCTCTTTTGATAGT
The DNA here is from genome assembly GCF_000690775.1 of Eurypyga helias. Lineage (NCBI taxonomy): Eukaryota > Metazoa > Chordata > Aves > Eurypygiformes > Eurypygidae > Eurypyga > Eurypyga helias. The sequence goes on from NW_010235038.1 coordinate 61,361, forward strand.
CACTTACACAGACCATAGAGCACAAAGTCTATGGGCCCATAGATCACAAAATATGAGCTCATATTCTGATGAATCGTTAGTTGTTTCAGAAGGGTTTGTAGGCAACACGGGTTTGGAAAGGAATGTGGAACGACTATTTTTGCTTCCATTATTCATCCATTCCTTTTTCCCCCAAATAGCCTCTTTTCAGCTCCAAGGCATGTGCTGACTAGAAATAACATCAGCCCTGGAGGATTTTCCTTTACAATTCACTCGGACATTCATTCCCCAATTTAGGGTGTCTGTTCTCAACTTTTCAGAAAAGGGTCTCCTTCCCTCACTCCATCCCCATGCCTCCCAGACAGTGCTTGCCAGGCTGCCTCGGGAGAGGGATAGTCTCAATTACACCAAACAAAGTCTGAACAACCCCACGGCTTGTCTGTTAGCCAGCAGATGTAGCAGGACCTGATTTTTATTAATCGGAATAGAGGGTGCAAAGTTCCCTGTTTTATGCTTAATAGTCACTAGAGGGCAAAGTAGGTCTCCACTTAGCAATTCTGCAGTCCAGAGAGAGGTTACCTGGCTCTTGCCTTTGGCTCTTGAGGTTCTGTGTCCTGTCTGCAGGGACAGCGCTGGACAGTCACAGCCCGACTGCTGAACTTAGCCTGGCTGAGGAAATTATTGGGATGTCCCATGTTTACCTGGTTTATTACATAGTGAGGTTTGCCCAGAGACATCAGTTCTTGTGAGTTTCTGATCTGGAGCACAGCGTTGGCCTCTTTTCCTTTGTTTTGCTTGTATATGAGCATCTTGTAAGGTCAGGGCAAGGGTCCTTGTAGTCCAGTGTCCATCCAGTTGCATTTCGCTACTAAGAGATGTCAAGGGAAAAATACATGGAGCTGTTTTCCCCAGAATATCCTCCTAGCCAACTGCCTCGGATAACTCAGGATGCAGAGCTTGAATCTTTGTAGATAACGTGTGGGCTTTTTGTATTTCTGATTGCTTTTTGCATCCCTGTACGCCCTAGGGTTCTACAGTGCTCTTGCACAGAAGGCCTGGAGTTTAGTTGGGAATTACATGAAAAAAACCCTCCCTCCTTCTGTCTCTCTTGAACATGCTGCTTGGTTGCTTCGTACCGTGTCCCCCTGTGTTGATATTAGAGGCAGCGAGCTGAAGTCACCTTTTCATCCTTGGCAAGCCCACCATGAGTAAAAGCATCTCTGCCATGTTCCTACCTACATATATTTTTTTTCTCTCTTCTGGGGTGAAAATCCCTAACGTATGCAGTGGTTTGACTGTTCATTAAGTTATTCATCCTGCATGGCAGATCAGGAACCATGCCTTGCAGTCAGTGTGAAACTATCCAGGGGAAAGTTGACTGAGAAGGCAGAAGAGGACACAGAGAGTGAAGCATGGAGATGACAATTCCAGGGCAACAGAATAATTTTCTTGGCATGGCTGTGTCCTCAATATGTTGAGAAAACCCACCTAAGCCAGGATAATAAAAGGTGCTAATGGAACCTTAAGTATCACATGTGTAGGAGTATATTCTGTTTGTATTGTCCCCAAAGTAAGCTATTTTCTTGCCAATGTGCACTAAAATGCCTTTGGAGAGTGCTTATGCAGCAGCAAGAAGCCCTGATTCTTTAAACTTGAAATTTGTACTGCTGAACTTTCCAATTCTCAGCATCTTGGTGAATATTAAGGTTCCTGAAATTAAGAGCAGAAATGTTTTGGTGTTTCTGAAATAAATGGTGGACTTCAAGGTCTGCTTACCCAAAGAGACTTCAGTCCAAAGAGTTCCACTTCTGAGGGAAGCACTTAAGAATAGCAAAGTGTGGGTTTTTGGTTTTGTTGTTTGGTTTTGTTTTTTTTTTTTCCCCCCACAGATCTGAAAACATATTTTTCAACTATCACTGCTAGAAGCTGTTGAATACTAAGATTCAAATCAATGTCTGCAGTCAGTCTCCATCACTCTCTACTCTGTCACCTACTAAATCCTGCTCACATGGGGAGTGGAGGTCACTATGGGTCAGTTTACATGGTGGAAACAGTTTGGCTGTTGGCAGGTGTACCTGATGCCACGGAGGTGGATTGAGCTCCAGATGGAAAGGGCCTGCAGGTAAGGGATTTCATATGAGCACCAGGGTTACCCTTCCCAGAGTTCCAGCATACTTTTTTTCCTGTATGGGGAAGACTTTTTAGTCCATAGGGCTTTACCCTGAGATGGAGTCAGCTCATAAATATCACCTCAGGCAATCAGTACACCTGATCCTGAGCCAATATCAACAAAGCATGTGCTCAGGCCTAGCTGTTGAGAAATGATAATTGCTTGTGGAGTTGTGCAAATGTCCCACATAGAGCTGTTTAGCTGAGAGCTTTTATTACCTTGAAATCCCTGAAATGAGCAGGGTGCCTGTAATGATCAGGGAAGTCTATGGCAACCCAAAGGAAACTGGAAAGGCCAGGACTTCTCAGCCAATGGGATCACTGGTTTGCACCAGCAGGTATCCAGCTCCAACTGGCACTCTCAGCAGAGACTGGTGAACTGTCTGTAGGCAGCACATGTTGCCCATATGATGCAGAGTGGAACCAGAGCCCGCAGCAGTTGCTGAGCCACTGCCTGGAGCTACTCTGCTTTTGTAAAAGATCAACTCTCCCAGTTTGTACTGAGAGCCCCGTGAAAGTCAATGGGAGGATGTATTTTATTTTGATGTGTCTACATTTGACCTTACTGCAGGAAGATCTAAGGCTGCATTTTTTTACTTTTACCCATCTAAAATGAGGCATCTGAGTGCCTAGTCTGGACGTCTTGATTGCTAAGCAGCCACAGCTCACGCTGAGCAAAGGGATAATTGTAAATTCTCATACTCCTGGAAAATGGGCCATTAAATAGGTCATTAAGTATAACATTAGCTGCCTCATTTCAGCCACCAGGCTGAAGAAATTCAGCTGTTGAAAGGCAAACAGAGGCTCGATTAGCACTGGGTGCAGACTGGCTGGCCATCCTGTTGTTTCCTGCTGCACACATGGCACTGCAATAGCACAGGCAACCTGGGAGTGTTCAAACACATGCCATGAAGTCCACACTGGCATTTAATGATCCACCTTCTCAGGAGGAATTAAACATGGTTTCAGGGAAAGCTTTCCAGAACACAGGGAATCCACTGCCTCACAGGACGTCTGAAAGTGGCAAGCAGAGTTCTCTGTTTTTAGATCACTGTCCCATGCCTAGTTCCATCTGGAAGCTCATTCAGACAGTGGCTCTTGGTATTCTGCTGTGAAATGAGCTGACTGTTGTCCCTTTTGGATCCTGTCTGTCCACAGGAGGATGACTCTGGTTCCCCACATAAGCAATCTCTCATGTGCATGAGAATGGCTGTATCACCTCAGTCCAAAGGTCCATCTGTGCTGATGTGCCCTCTCTGGCAGAAAAACATGTAAGAACTTGTCAAAGACATATGACCCTTCCAAATCCAGCTATTTGCTGCTCAGGAGCTGCCAGGGTCAGAAGGAGTTTCTCTGTCTTTAGTAACCCAATGTATTTCTCTTTCAGGAAGTTTCTCCGTCCTCCTTGGTCTTATGTAGGCTTGTAGCATCCACAGCATCCTTAGATGGGGGTAGGCTGAATGAAGCTAAGAAGTGAATTAGGGAGAATGGACATGAGGAACAGTAGGGAGCAGCATGAGAAAGCAAACCAGCTCTCTTCTGGCTCAGTATCTCCTTGATGCAGTTGTAAAGAGGGCCTTTTCCCAGAGTCTTTGCCACAGCCTTGGATTTGCTGAAACAATTTGTGAAGAATCAGGAACATATGGAAAAAAAAAATATTAGTGAGCTCTTCAGCATGAATGTGAGCAAATGGAGCCAACTGTGGGACTACGAGATGACTCCACCCAAACCCGCATGTGTTCTGTAGGTCCCGGAAACAAAACGGAGGGCTCAAATGGCATCATTGTGCTACAGTGAGCTTTCTTTTTTGAAACATTTAATGATAAATGTTTGAACAGCTGCCCTCATAGGATTCGGTGAAGGAGAGCAGTAAGGCATTGTCTTGTATTAAAGCCACAACTGGAGTTTGGCCAGAGCCGAAGAATTTGTAGGTGACCTGAGTACATTTTTCATGCATTTTGCTGAATCCCCTGCATGGCGTAACTTTCTCTGTGGGAGATTTAGCCAAACAGTCTGAAGAAAAGAAAGAAATGTGGACAAACCAGCTTTTGTGATTTATTGCCTCAAAGCCATTCAGTAGAGATTGTCCCAGCTGGTCATAAACTACATATTTCCTACTTCAGTGGAGGGGAAGAAGTGTACTGGATGCACATTTTGGCTAGATAGAGATCTCTATTCTTTAATTTATCTCACACACTTAGGACAAATGAATAGTAGTGTTGATCTTATCCCATATTTAATTTCTTCTTTATTTTTCTTTTCTTAGTACTTCTTCCCCCGCCCCAGCCCTCTTGCCTTTTCTTCCACTCTCTCCAAGGTCAGGTGAGATTTACAGGAAAAGAAACAGGCTCATCTCTTATTCAACACAATGGGAAGTTTCCTACATTAGCTTTATATGTAGCTGGAGGGTTGGTAAAACTCATAAATCAACAACCTTGGAGATCAAGGCAGAACATTTGTCCCATAGCCTTAGTAACCTTAATATCTTGTCTGGTGAGACCCTAGAAAATACAAATACTCAAGGAAAACTGAGTCTTTTTTTTTTTTTTTTTTGCTTTTAACACTGATAACTAATTTTCTTCCTAAATCTGGATGGAGCTGACAGATTTATTAATAAAACCATTGTGAAGATCGAAGCATGTGGCTACACTAGCGTTTCCATTCAGATCAGGAGCTCACTTTGGAAGCAGATTGGTTTGCATTGTGGTGCCATCTTAAGGATGCTTGAATTAGTGTCCCTTTGGAGGAAAATTATCTGGAATATGTGCTTCCCTAATCCATTCCAGTCTCTTCTGGGGAATCAATCCCTAGCACCAGACTGTGGGTGGTGTGAGTTAAAAACAGGAAAACAAACCAACCAACCAACCACAAATGCAAACATGAAGTGTATTTACTGTGGATGTCAGGTCCTTAGCGAAATTTTTCCTGGTCCATGGTTCTGCTCCTCTTAGTCCATCCTGCTTGCTAACGCAATAGTCTTAGAAAATCCACAGATGATCCTCGGTGAATTTGAAGGCTTCATGGCTAAGTAATTCCAACATAAACCACAAGGTAACAATAAGAAATTAAATGAGTCAGAGGCCAGGTGTGTTGTGTGTGACCTGTCTGCCTGTCAGACATCTGAAATTAAACCTTTCTGTTGTGACAGATAGGAATTGTTTAAAACGAGTAATCTTTTTTTACTTCCATGTAAATAAAATTCTTATTTGTACAATAGGCTGAATTGTTGGGGCTGGGAAACCCTCCTTAAACGCTTCATTCATTAGAGCTGCCTCAGGTACAGTAACTATAGTGTTATGGGGGCAGAGAGGTGCAGCATGAGTGAGGCTGCACTGTTGGGAGTGGGATTAACTGTCTGTGCACCAGCCTTGCACACTTACCTGAGTGTACACCAACTTTGTCTGGTGACAAAGACATCGGATCAAATCAGCTGAGACCAATCCTTTTGAGAGGGAGAGAAGAGAAAGAGGACAAGACAGACGGACACACGTCTGATTCCCATTAAACTGCTGTGCAGGCTGGTGGGCAGGTAGTCACTGCCAAGCAGCGAGTCCTGCTCTGAGCTGGGTCAGAGGACGTGGAGGTGAAAAAGCAGACACTAGCTCTGCCACAATCGTTTTGTTCAAATGTTGGCAAGATCTCTCAGTTTACATTGGCAGGTTGTGAAAGATTTCTTCATTAACTCCTTGGGACTTTCCATAAAACTATTAAATAAAAACTTCTTTTTCTCCCTCTCTCGGACATGGGCACACAGTAGCTAACACCCCACCTAATGTCAACTACTATTTCAGCAGTAAGAGACTATCACTTTATTCTCATAAGCAACCTAGTCACCATGAATACTTATAAGGAGGTTCATAATGGTGCTGAAAATCAGATCAGAATTTGATGTCTAGCTCTGTTATACATTTTTTCGGTTAAAATATTTTATAATTACAAAAATTAAGTTCTGGAAAAGGTTAATAGCTCCGATCTTTTGCCAAAACCCTCTTTTGCTGAAAGTTTGCTTTCCATTGACATATGTTCTTCCATAACTCAAAGTCCTTTTTGCAGGATTTTTAAGGAAATTATGAGCAATTAAAATGTAAAGGATTGTTAACAACTCTGTCAAAATAATAACCTACTGGATCTACCTTGTTCTGTTTCATCTTTAAATCTGTGAGGCCTGATCCACTGAAGTGTTGTGCCATCAGCATGCAAAAAACACCCATGCTTTACCCTCTCTGGTGTAATCTGCAGTGGTCAGCGTGTGTAACAGCAGCTGCTTTTTGGCAGATGTTTGACATTGGGGAATCTAGCCTGTCCGTAGAAGTCTTGCCCTCTTCTTGCCCATCGTTTTTGCAGGCCTTTGTGGACACAGATTTTATGGAAGGAAAACTGATAGAGAATTAATCAGCCAGCTTTCCTTACAGACATGAGATCTGCATGTGGAAATTCCTTACAAACACAGACCTTGAAACAGCCTCGTGATTTAAAGATATATTTGAACTTAGCAAAAATAAGTGACTCAGTGAATATGAACAGCCACAGCTTCTGTTTTGCAGCTTACACACTGCTTTTGCAAACACAGTGGTTTATAGTTGACTGAAAGGAGAAATACATCTTGCAACACCCACAGCTTCTGCAGCCTGAGTAGTTTCCAAATGGGATTTCCCACCTGAGCACCTCGTTGCCCTGTTTTTATCCTGTGGTGAGGTTGCAGCACCATGCTGGCCATGGTTTTCTTTACCTACCAGGAGCTGGTGAGACTTTATTTTGCAAATGAGACATTTAATGAACTATCATGAGAACAAAAAATTACTACAGCTGAGAAGGGGTGAAATGGAAAGAAAGGGAGGGAGTGAAAAGAATGACTTTGTAGACAAATCCTCCACACTATTGAATCTTTGCTGGCACAGAGAAGAAAACAAACATCAGAAAAGTCATGCTTCAATTCTCCACCGTTGCATTATCTTTTTCATTTTCTTTTGCTAGTTCAAAATACCTACAAGTATGCTGCCCTCCTTGAAACAGCCTCCTTGAAAATTAAGTGTACATTTCAAAGTCTGTGTACAATATAACTCTTGTGTTTTGCTTGGAGAAATATTTGTTGGGTGGAAAGGAAAATTTAAGTAGCTGGTAGTAAGCAAACGTTCCACCACTGCCTGGTCGAAACATTCTGAAAGTAAGGACAGGTCTTGACCATGCTGGACAGGAATGGCATCTTGTGACCTTAGAAAAGATTTGGAGCTCTTGACAGCACATTGCAAAACCAAACTACCTCAAGACCTGCCAGACACACATCTATAAGTGGGTAAATTCACACTTGTGAGTGTGACCATGCCACGGAGATGATGGTGAGGACTGGTAGCCTCAGCATCTGTCCCCAGACCTGGGCAGGGTCCTGAGCTCCCTGCAGCACAGCTGTACTGCTGGTGAGGCTGTTACTAGCTGATTTGAAGTGTGATGTATCTTCATGTGGAGCAGCAGCAAAAATATATTATCTGATAACCTCCCCTTCCTGTTTCCCCTGCTTTGACCTCTTCATCTTCACAACACCTAGGTCAGTCAGAAATATGGCAGTATCCCATGTGTACAAGTGGGGACTCAAGTTCCAGAGAGAGAGAACTGGAAGCTGCTCAAATATTGCTACCAGTTTGTGTTAAAAGTTGTTCCAAAACATCCACTGAAGTTACCACTGATGAAAGAACAAGAGGGTGTTTTTATGCTTCCAAAATAACACTTCTGGCAAGCTGGTAGGAAAAACAACGGTGAACTCAGACCCCTGGGTGACACACACTACCTGTTCTATGTTCCCCAGGCAAATCAGGGAGGATAGCTGATTTGGATAGTCTTTGGTTTGCAAAGCAGTGTACAGATGAAACGATTTGCTCAAGTAAGTGGGTAGGACTGGACTTTCTTAGTATATATTTGTTCTGTCATAATTTCTTTTCATTTGGTCTCAGGTGCCAAAGCACGTTACCATGATGATGAATATTGGATGGTCTTGGAAAATTAGAATTACATATGTGTATTTTTTGTAAGTTGAGACATCAACTAAGTCTTGTGTAAATAGCTATCAACCTACTTATGTTTGGTTTTCAGTTCAATTGTCTAAATGTGTTATGCCTCGTGTTTTAAAATAATACTTGAGCTGAGCTGATGACAGGCTGCATCTCTCTTCTCTCAAGATACCTAAGCATCACGTATCAGGTAAGGAGAACAGGATGGGCACTTAACTCTAGTGATGTCCAAAGCTTCAATGTGCCTCTCGCTCAACACTGCCACTTCATAGCTGGACCAGGAGTGAAACGCATCTGGATTTAGTGTCTTGCTTGCTTGGGCCCTAAACAGACCACCAGGAAAGCTTTGCCATGCTTCTGTATTTCTGGTTTTGTTTGTTTGTCTTGGGGTTTTTTTGATATTTTTTGCCATAGTTCTCTGTGACTTAACCATCGCCTGGGCATATTTTGGAGTTAGCTTAATAAATTTGGTTTTGTTTGAGCCAGGACTTGAATTCTTCCATTACATCCATAGAAGATGGAAGACTTTTCCTAACTAAGTTTATTTGAAGCCTCAGTTTCATACAATCCCCTAGAAGAAGCTCGATTTTATAGATGCAGAAGAGGTACCTCAGTGCTTGGAATGATTTCTAGGGAATGCTAATTTTTCACAATTTGTGTGACTTTCTGTGCAGAACAGTCTGAAAGTTCTTGAGTTTTTGCTGATTTTGGCCTGAAGCTGTCCCACAGCTGAACTCAACCTTTCAGGAGAAGTCACAATTTCAGCAGATGTTGAATTCTAGGCTAAACCAAATGTGACTTCCCTTGAAACAAGTAAAAAACCCAATTATTATTTCATGTTGAAAGATCACTTAGAAATAAAAAATGGAAGCATTGAATTTAAAAGTGTTTCAATGGCTTGGAAAAACCTTCTATTTTTGGCTTTACTACACTGCTTTTTCATTTAGATGAAAACAGTGTTTTGGTTGACAAGCAGTTCAGTTAAAGTCTCCCTTCTAGCTGCCTTCGTGTTCCTCTCTTGTACAGGACATGCTCAGCAGAAGTTACAGGAACAGAAGAACAGCAGGTTACAGAAATGTGTCAGCAAAAACCTGACCTACCTGGTGGCTCATATTTGGGTGGAGGAGGCCCAGGCTGCCTACGCTGGCATCATGCCCATAAGGCAGCAGGTTCCAGCAGAGTTCAGGTACCTGGGACCTGCCAAGGATTGTATGAGCATGTCCAAGTTGAAGTTTCGAAGGCATTGGGAAGTGGTGAGTCAGTGGAAGGAGAAGAAAGGGGTCTGATAAATTCTTTGTTAAAGACTTGTTCCAGTTCTAATTAATCATTCAATAACAATTCAATTAGTGCCATGAGTTAAAAATTACCAGGTTAGCTGCATATACTGAGATAGACACATTCAGGGCTGAGGCAAAAATAGGCTGGCAGAAATGAGAGGCATTGAATAAGGCAGTGATCTCCTGGGACATTTCTGGAAATTGTTCATGGCTATTTTCCAGGTTCTCGTTTTCTAAATGCTCCTAGTATCACTTTCCTTGTCTGACCTAGGCGCTCCACAGCCTTTCTCCCACACATTTTCTCTTGCTAATGAGTAAGAGTGGAGACTACTGGTATGAGTGTAGTGATGTGGTTAGTCAAGCAGGCTGGAGCCTCTCTGAGAAACTCAGTCCCACTCTGATAAGAGCTCGCTGATCTTAACATGACACAAAGGCACACACCGGAGAAGCCCTGGGAAGAGAATACAGACAAAACAACAAGTAAAAGGAATATAAATAAAGAGGAACAGTCTTTCTGAGATCCAATGGTCCCAGCAGTTCAGCTGTCAGCCCTCAGGCTGCTGAATACCACACTCACATTTACCAATAGGAAATACACTGTACAGCACCTTCCCTCCAGCTTCTCCTGTAAGCCATTTCTTTATGTAGTTCACCTCTTTTACAGCTCTTGGAATGTGTTCACTCTTTATATTTAATGAAATGCAACAGGGTTCTGACTTGGCTTTTTGGCTGGTAAAATAGGAGGTCAAGTGAAAGTCAGCATCCCAAGCTTTAGAGCATTAAAAATTTAGTGATAGGAGTACACTGAAGGAGCACAGAAACTCTCTTACGAAGAGGAAACAAGAAACACCAGACAAACAATTCTCAGTGATTCTTTTAATAAGAAAATAAAATTTAAACAAAGGAAATCATCTGCTGCAAGACAGGTCCATATTCTGCCATGCATCTTTGAGGTGAAATGGCTTTTGGTTGCTTTGCCAGGCATTTCTTCCTCCTTTTTCCACTTTTTAAGTTCTTTTGGGATATATCAGAGGGAGGTGTTTGACTGGAGGAAAAGGGAGCACAATCAGATTATTATGGAAATATGAAACGATGTGTACACACAAACACTAAGTTATCCGTTCCAGCACACCAGCAACATGTCATTGCTGTCTCTATATGTATCAAGCTGAGGGGGACACAGATCCTGTCCCGCTTGAAACCTGACTTGTGGAGTAGATTCCCCAAAAGATGAGACTCTTGCTGAACATTTCTTCTGGGCTTGCAGAGTCAGTTTTACTTTGCTCTGGCAGTACCATCATGAAGATTCTTCCTTTAGGTTCCAACATTTCATTTCCAGAATCAAGAGTACTGTTTTGTTTCAAAAGAAACTTGTCATGCCTTTACCTGAACTAAAATTTCACTGCTCAAACAATATCTAACTGGAAAGTAGACAAGAGTGACCTCTCTACCCAGTGTATCTCCATGTGGCACTTCATCAGCAAGCCAGAATATTGACCTCTAATCTAATTTTGTGTTGAAAAGCATGAACGAGTTCCCACTGAAATAATTTTGGGTAAATAGTTTGGAAATAAAATTAATCAGAGCTGTTTTCCCATATGTCACCAAGCAAGACCAAGATAGTGCTTCTGCACATGGGTTGGGGTCCTGATGGCACTAATAGCTCTTAATTGTCCTGTTCAGCCTCACGTGGGACCTCCACCCATAGCCCTTGCTCGTTGGCCCAGGGATGCTATTTAAGCTCAGGCTTGCCCCTTCAGCTCTGGTTTGAGCTATGTTGCAGGCAAGAGCTGGTCTGTAGCTTGGCTATGCTCCTCCTGGTAATTGAATGCTATTGATTCAGACCCTAATATCCAAACTGACTTCCTTGCCTGACCCTGGGTATGTGTTACCATTGTGGACCTGCCTGCTCATCATTGGATCTGACCTGTGTGTTGGCTTCCTGGTTTGATTTCAACCCTGACTTGTCACTGTGGATTTCTCTAGCGAGCTGGTTTCTCAGCTGAACCTGGTTGCTTTCCATGGCCTGTCTTGCTTCAGTGTTGTGGATGGGATCCTGGTTGATGAGGTCCCTGTGCTGCCAGTGAGTCCTTGCAAATATGCCTGATACCTTGGATGCAGAAGAACTCTATGCAGTAACTGAAGTTTTTATATCTACTGTTTGCCCTGGAGGACTGCTATGGAATTGTCTAGGTAGTCTTCAAAGTGAGTAAGTGTATTAAAGATATTCCTTTACTTTCAAGGTTTCCTCTCTCTTGTGACAAAAGTGGGTGAAGGTATATACCAATCCTGCTCCCCATGCAGACCTTGCTTTGAGAAAGAGTAATTGCAGCAGCCTGTTCTTGCCTGCTACCTCCTCCATATGCTCCTTAGCTGGGTGAATTGCAGGAATCTGGCTCTTAACAAGAGCCTGCATTCACTGAAGCCACCCTTGGCAGAGAGAGGATCAGGTTTGTGACCCTTGGAGATGTTAGTAAAACATGAGTAGGTTTAACCAAGACCCTGTATTATGCTATAATTGTAAACTCCTTTTTGGCAAGGAGTATCTCTTAGTGGGTATGGAGCACCCACCTTTGTGTGGTCTTGCTCACGTTTCCAAGTGCTGCTGTAGTGTAAATACTTACTAGAGTAATATCCAAGCACCAGATGCCTTTGTGTGGCTTTTCATAAGCTCACACATCACAGAGGGCTGGAATTCAGGAGTTGCCAATAATAGACCCTATTCTAAAGCTGATGATGTTGTCACTGGCAGTATGTAAATGTGGGTGAGGTATGTTGGCAGACAGAATATGGTTGGTCTTGGGAGTAAATAACGAGGACTGCCTCTGTGAATGCCTTGAGAATTGCTTAACTCACAGTACCTGTCCTGCTTGTTGAGAATACTTAGAACTATGTATTAGTTTAGGAGGAACTTGCTCTCTTCATTGTTGTTAGTGTTTTTCAAACCCAACCTTATCTGGCTAGGTTGAGATAACTGATGTTGGCAATAGGTTACATATTTGGTGGGTTTTGGGAATCTGTTTTCATGACTAGTCCTGGGAGGGTGAAGGGAGCTGGTGGATTTGAAGCAAACCATGCCCCCCCATAATTACAGGACTATCAAATTCAGTGAATTAATACTGAGCAAGGCTGCTGCTAGGGACTGTGATAGCCACCATGCTTGATGAAAGGTTTGTAGAGCACCTGGGATGGTAGGGACATGATCTTACCTGACATGGATTAGGCCTGACCACAGGCAATATTAGCAGACTTTCAGGAGCTGCCTGTATCCAGCACTAAAATGTCATCACTTCTGTGTTGGAAGCTTTTCTAACAGCAAGCTCCAAGATAAGAAATGACATGTTCCCTAGATGAATATGTTTCATTTGCAAGTTCCAGTCTTCATCTCAGACCCAGAAACTTACCTAGTTTTGCTGAGAAAGTAGTGTCCATTACTTCCTACCTCTTTCCAGTATAATTTCTCTCCAACTCCTCAACATGGCAGATAAAATTTTGAGGCTGTTCAGAATTACTAACATATCACTGGTACAGCTGAAAATGGGCAGCTCTGGCTTTTGCAGTGGCAGTTTGTTCCTTGACTACTCCTTTTCCTGAGGAAAAGATTCAGATCAATTTGATGTGCAAACAGATAAAGTTATAGGTATTTTATAGTAGCACAAGTACCTGTGCTGTTTAAATAGTTCTCAGTATGTTATCATACAGAAGGGACTTCTGTTCAGATACAGGCTGTCACTTCTTAATAGAATAAAAAACATTTATTTGTATTCTATATATACTCACCACAATATCTACATAGATATGACCCTGAAAATGTGCTTACTCTTTGTTACGGATGTTTTCCTATTGATGTAAATGTCACTGTTTGAGTGAATAAGTATTTGCAAGATGAAATATAGGTTGTGTGTACATGTATATATGTACAAAAGTACATGTATGTATAAGATTTTGTTGTCAGCCTTAATCAGAAATACAGGGACCAAGAAATTCCTCTGATAAAAGAGCAACTCATATAGTATGGGGTAGAGAAATGAAGTTGTCATGATCTTGATCACAGCCTCCCAGAACTGGGATCTGTGCTTGAGCAATCAATGCTAAGCAAGCCTTCCTCCAGAAACCCCAGCAAAAGTGGACTTTATGTCCTACTGAAAATGCTTTTAGTACTTCCATTAATTTCAGTGGGGAAAATATAGTGGTGGAGTAGAAATGGAATCCAGTGATTGCAGGACATGTTGGTCAAGTTTCTAGTTCTTACAAGAGCTGTGGAGTTTGAAAAACCAGGTTTTGTTTTAAAAAACTATTTTAATATGATTTAGATGAGTTATTTCAAGGGAAAATTCCTTCGAGTCAACCTACTGTGTTTTGAGACAAAACCAGAGCTTTAGCTGTGCTAACAATAGAAGCTGGAGTGCCAGCATCTCCCTTGCCTCGGCTGCAATGTCTGTGCACTTCTTATGCTGCTCAGCTGGAATCTGAACCCTCATGCTTGAGTGTTCAGAATAAGCTGGATAAAATGGACCAGGATCAGAGAACAAGGCTGAGGACTGCAGTCCTCAAGGGAGAGGGATGAACATTGGGCTTCAGCGTGTCCTGTTGGCTTTGGTAACCATCCACATGTGGGTCTCACTCACTCTTCAGTGTGCTCCTTCAGGTAGTGTTTGCACAGACATCCCAGGGGATTCCAGTCTTTGAGTCAGCATCAAAGAGCCTAATGGCTAAATGTGTAGTGTCTGACCAAGCTGCTTTGTAAGAGAAGCAGTTATTTTTTATTAGTTGCTGCCTTCCCTCTCTCTTTTCTCCATTCCTGGTTTCCTCGCTTCCTCTTCCTCTGACTTTTGTTTTTCTTTCTCTCCATCCTCCCTGCCTAATCCTTACTTTTTCCTTGAACTTTCTTTACTACCTGAAAGCTGAAATTGTGCAGTGTATGGGTACTTAATACAGGCCACCTGCACAGATCCAGTGGTCTCCACAGTCCATGAATTATATGCTTGACAACCTCAGTGCAAAATACTCTGCAAGCACGAACCGCAGGTATGAGGGTCAGGCCGCTGCTAAGACATGGTGAAAACCTTGAATTGTTATGTGTGATTCCTTTCCTTCCTGTAAATGTTGTTTATTTGTATAAATTCAGAGGAGTCTCCTGGGCTTCCTCAAAGGTGCAGCCGATCCACTGGATTAATCTCAACCACCTCAGCTTGTTCTGTTTTGTGCTGATTTACCAGCACTCGCTGCTGTCTGTAGGGCACAGGTCTTTGGTTCCCTGTGTTGTTCTTTACCTAGCACGTGCGGTAGCACCCAGTGGTGCAAAATGTTACTAGTGGGACAGATCCAAAAAATTTTAGACCTATTTATTAAGTGCCTGGAAGTTGGTCTTAGAGCAATTTTGTATACAACTTACGCAGTGGAGCCTAAACCTGTGAATACAATGGAAGTAATAGATAGTCATAATTACAGTTCCAATAAGTGGTGTTTCATAAGCAGTCTCCTGGCAAGATGTCCTCCTGTGTATGCTGTTATGCAAGCCATTTCCCCTTTATTAATTGTCGCTAATTATGTTTTCATTGTGAATGATTCATTAGCTAGCTTACCATGGCAGAGTTGAACAAGAAAAAAAATATTTCACTTGCTAAGGGAATAAGTAGAAAAAAAGCCAGAATAACCCTTGGCTGGGTATCTCACTGCTACTTGGTCTCTTCAGACATGTTTCTTATCACTGTTTATTGGCTTTCAGGCTCAGTGGGCTGTACAGCTTGTAAAAGGAGCACAGAGGTGATATGATCTGGTTCTTCTCTCTAGTGCAATTGATTCAAGGTCCAAGTATTTTATTTTAAAAATACCAGCTTTTGCTGGATGTAAAAGCATATTACAGTGATGGCTAAGATATGGTTAGAATGACTTAACTAGTAATACTGGCTCTGGGACAACAACAATGGCTTCAATCATAACAGGTCTGATCCACTTGGAAGGTGGTGTTGCTTCCAGTCAAACCTGGACACAGCTCTTCCTTGAGATGTTCATGAAGGAACTGTTTCATGTTTTCACCCTCTGAACACGAGTCTTAACAATGTGGATCTCATCACAAGTATTTGTTTTACAGGTTTGGATACCAACGCTTATCCACAAAACCAGGGCCATTAGTGGGTTAAATAAAATTTAATTGCAGACTGATGTATGTATAAACATCAACAGAGACAGGCCTAATCTGATTGTGGATGCGACCTGCTTTCAACATCCTAATGGTATTCTAAAATAATTATTGAGTAAAATAGAATCTATAAACAAGTATAACTATATATTTGGATAATTCACCTCTTTATGCTACTAAACAATTTAAACAATTCAGAGGAAATCCAAGGGAAGTAGGGATTTATCAAGCTGTTTGCTTGTAAAGCAGGGATGTACAAATGGATATCACTCAAATACAAGGCTCAGAAAATGGATCTTTGAAAATACGTCATGGTAAAAGACCTTGTAATCCTGATTTTAACCAAATGACATGCTGAAGCTACTACAAACAAGAGGTGAAGAGAAACAGTCTGCAGTTGAGATGACCAGCAGAACTGGGAAAAGAACAACTAGGCTAAGACTTTCGGCACCGTCACACTAATCCATGATGAATAACCCAAGTATTGGAGAAGACCTGCATGAGCAGCTCCCTCACTGCCCGCACGTGGTGGTGCTTCAGAGGAAAGGCTCTCTTGAATCACCTCTAGATAGCACCAGGAAAATGGGACAGTGTGAAGAGTGACTGGGAAAGCATGAGCAAAATGCCTGTGTTGTGCTGCTCTGGGGAGGAATTACTGACCATTCCAGTGCACCTGGAGCACTGCCCCTCTCCCTGACTCAGGTGTGTTTCTGCAAGAGAAGCAGGGAATTTGGTTATTGCAAATACCTACGGCTGTGAAGTTTGTGGTTTTCCTCCTTTATTGCACTATATTTTATTCTCTCTGGTTAAACTTATTTATGTCCATTGCTCTTTTCGTGTTCTGTTTTGAATTCACAGTCACACCTCCAGCTTGTTTAACTAAAGACTAAAGAGAGTGGAGCTTTGGGGATTTGCCAAAAATCATCAAAATTATTTTAGATTCAAGAGGTGTGACGTGTGTAAATATTCAACTGCTTCCCTGTTGTGGTGTGACTCACGGCCACAGAGCAAGTGCTCCCCAGCAAAGGTGTAGGCAAGTATAGGGCATCCAGATTTCTCCTTTGTCCTTCAGATCAGAAGTATATGGTATATTAATGTAAGTATTGTTCATTGAATATAGATTTTGGCATATATTAGCCTGGACCCAAAGATTAAGGTTTGCTTGAGGATACTGTTTTGAAGAGATCAGACTGTAACTATAGAGTGATATTTTTAAAGGTTCTTTTTCCTTTCAGCATGATGGGGGCACTGAAATGATCAATAACAACTTTAGTATAGTTATGGGGAAAAAAAAAACCCAACAACTTGGACTATAAATGTCATTTAAGACCAAAGCTTGAGCTTTGCTTTCAAATTCCTTCAAACTTACGATTTTTTCACAGAATCATTTTTTTTTTAGCAGCTGTTAAAGATGGGTGATGAATCCAGGATAGCTGCTTTTATACTTTTCCTCCACACTAGCACATCACTGCAGCCAAACCAGAGTTGTACTTGTGACCTATCTTGCATATCTGCCCTATACTGCAGCTTGTTTTATCAAGAAAGCACACTACACCATTCTGACCAGAAGATGGCAATGAGAAATGAGGTTTTAAACTTCATACTTTATTTCTTTATCAAGCATAGTACAGTGATGCTTCAAGTGTACCGTAGTTTATAAGACAAAGTCTTACAGAAGGATTTTTTATTGAATAATTAAAAAAAGGAGCTTAACCTCTACAGAGATGAGCTGTCAATGGGCCGTGTCTGAGGACATCCAGCAGTTCAAAACTCAATTTTCCTAGACTTGCTTTTTCACAGCTGGCTTCCATGGACTGTCAGTGGTCAAAATGCCCAAAAATGTTCAGCAGTTGAATTTGAAGGACTTCAGGAAGACCTGACAGATGAAGCTTCACCTGAGCACTGGGGTCCCACTGTAACTATCCCCTCAGAGCTTCATCTGACCAGTTTCCCAGTTGTTTACTGGGAGTGTGCGGAGAGTTGTTAGTTTTTGATTTCTCAAGTTTCTCATATTCAGTAGGAATGTAGCAGTTTTACCAGAAGGTTCATTGCTAGAGGTTTCTCAGCATAACTAAAAACAAAGCTGTGTGGTCACCCTTCAGGAGCTGTGTGTGTGGGAGACCTGTTGCTCACCTGCCCAAGGGACATGCAAGGGTGTTGCTCCCAGTGTGACTCAGCCTGGTATGGCAGCTCGACTCATCCCAAGATGTAACTCCCAGATCACTTTGTGCTGCATTTCTTATGTTTTTACTCTCACCTCTGGAAAGTCCTTGATTCCTGGCTCAGGATGGGAAACTTCTGGAAATCTTCAAAACTGTTTCCCACTAAATTCTTGCTATTGATTTTATCACACTGGCTCCTAATCTACATCAGGAGTAGCACAGTGAGGAGGCATACTCACAGTAGTAGAAGAGGAAATCTCTCTCCTCCTTTAGTATTGCTATGCTTGACTGCAAACAGTGTGTATCCTAGACATAGATATGCTGTATGGGTTTTACTAGTAGGGAGTAACTTAAAACCAAGCAGCTCCTCTGACTCTAGTGAATTATTTCTTTCAAACTTTCCCCTCAAACAGAAAACAAAGATGATAAAAATAGTGTTTTGAAACTTTGTGAAGTTTCCTTTGCTGATCCCCAAAAAGTGAGATCTGTTTCCAGCAGGAGACAGCCTTAACGCTGAAGAGATCAGACAGTAGAAGAAAAGTAAAGCCACCAAGGGGAGGAGGTCAAAGTTAATGTTGGAGCCAGGCTGAGAGCTTACCTTATTGCCTAACCCATGCTCATTCCCTCAGGTGATATCCCTTGAGATAAGGAGCTCACCACCTTTTGACAGTCCTGCTGACTTCTTTACCTGTACAAGCTGACTGTAGCTCCTGGACCTGTTATTCTGCATCTCCTTTTGAGGGGAGGACAGCATTTGAGGCCCTACCTGCAGGGTAAGGGGGCAAGTCTGTGGTGTATGTTACACATAGTGATGGCAATTAGTGTGCCAGTGATTTATTTGTGCTTCCTTGTTTGTACTCATTTCAGCTGTTATAATGAAGAATCATCAGTAACCTCTGCTGTTCTTCAACAACTCAACCAGACCTAGTGTCAACAAGGAAGCAACCAATCAAAGCCTGCTAGCATAAATGATCATATCCAAGATAACACAATTACCGTACATGCCCCTTGCCCACTCTGTTTGTCTTTCTTTGGTTTTGCATTAACCTGGCACTGCCATCCTCCTTCTCTGTGGGCTGATGATCACAACTCTATCATTTTATAGGTCTGCATACATGGGAGTATCTGGATGCATCATTTTCTCTATTTGCTCTTGTCATTTGCCAGAGCTGTGAGCTATCTTTCTTCGGGACAGTGTGCAGAGACTATGTCACCAATAGGAAACTTCTGGTTAGATAGTCAAAGTTGGGATATTTCTTACAGTCTGACATCCTGATTCCTGCTCAGCTGGGTTTGACTGCAGTGGCATATGGCACGATACATCATGAACAGGTTAATTCTCCTCTGCCACTCCAGGTTGAATTCTGATTTTGGGGAATTATTCTGTCACTCAGATCACTCATGTGCTAGGATTACAAGACCAGGACTGTGGAGCCAACATGCAATCATTGATTGTAGTGAGGGCTCAGCCAGGAGGAGGGTGATGGATGCAGGGCAGAAGCTGAACATACCTGCTGCAGTATTCAGCCCTCTGTGTCAGAGGCAAGGGTGACCACCTGTGCCGGTCATCAGGCCCTGCAGAGATCTGTGGTGGGAGTGAGGGTAACAGTTAGATGAGAATGTAAAAGAGAAGGGCACGTGTGTTCAAGATCCTGTGTCCTTCTGTCCAAACAAGGACTGTCCCTGATCTTTGAACATGTTGAGACATTGAGCTGTAGGCTGTGTGCCAGTGGGCTGTTACTTTCCTAGTGTATTTGAGGCTACTGTGGGGAGGCAAATCTGATCATGAATTGTCTTTGCTAAAGAGAAGTGAACAAAACCAGAGACGAGTGCAGAATGCAGCACCAAAAGGTTCTTTGATAGAACCAATATTATTTAATTTTCT
The DNA here is from genome assembly GCF_000690775.1 of Eurypyga helias. NCBI lineage: Eukaryota > Metazoa > Chordata > Aves > Eurypygiformes > Eurypygidae > Eurypyga > Eurypyga helias. The sequence continues at coordinate 80,977 of NW_010235038.1, forward strand.
ATGGTTTTTCTCTATCTTCTAATTTTTCACTGTTTGTAGTTTTATCTATTTTTTGCTTGTTCTGCTTACATTCTTCATTTCACCCTTAGGCATAGAGACTCCAATTCAACATTAGTCTCAGTCTAGCAAGACGCTTGCTGGGGCTGTGGGTCTGCTTAAAGTTGAGTCTGCAAAAGTGTACAAGACTTGGACAGGGAAGCATCACAGGTGGATGGTCTCTTCAGTATTTTTCTGACACAAGAGAGGTGCCAAGCAATCAAAACCTTTTTACACCATGGCAAGTAATAAATCAAGGCTCTGATATTTTAAGCAGTGGGCTGTACAACATTCATAAAGGAAGAATAGGAGTTATGCCAACCATGCTGGTTATCCATCATCATCTCCATGAGTTTAGGTAGTCTCAGGTATTCAAGTTGTTCTTTCCCTCCGTTTATTTCTTAGTAAGCATTACTTTATTTTCTAGGGAACACAGAAATAAGAATAGGGAATGAACATAATGATGACAAATGGTTGCTTTGGCCTTCTCTGGGAAGACTGTGATAACCTAGGTCTGGCCTTTGTGTGTTCCTTCTGCCTCACAGTACAAGTTCACTAAGGTGGCCCTGGGCTGGCAGATGTCCAAATTGGCGTGTGTCTGACATTGTTCAGTGAGAACACTCTGTGCAGACCCAGGCATGCTCCTCTCCGTGGCATCAGAGGAAAGAAAACAAAAGGTCTCGGTCCCAAGTTTGTTGGCTTTATCAGCATACGTTATGGTTGCTGCCTCCACCTTCAAAAAGCTGTTGCAACCTCAAGACCAAATCACTGGTACTATCTGGAAATTCCGTCTTCATTTGCCGGTGATGGACAACTGGCTTGCTTAGAGCTGATGAGTAATGCTTCCCTGTTGCAAGGTGATTATGAGCATAGAGAAACAGATGAACATTAATAAATCACTAATTATTGTCTCCCTGTCTACCTCCCTGTTCAGCTTCAGCAGAGCTTGGGTGAAAAATTGATTCCACCAGGGCCTCCATCAGTGGGCAGTTTGATCTCCTACATGACAGAGTTTGCAATTGATGGTTCTGTTTTCCCTATTTCATCTCTGGCTTCAAAGCTGAGGAAAGCTTTCTAAAAAAAAATTCAGCAGAACTGTGTTCATTTTTGAGAACTGCATTTTCTGATGGAAAATACTTCAAGAAATGCTACCAATTTTGAGGATATTTTCACTTCAGGCTAAAAATGCATCCCAAATATGTTCTAATTCAGCCTTTGACGCAAAACTTCTTTATTTTCCTTGTCCAGTGTTATATGTGGTTTGATTTTTTTTCTTAATGAAAAAAAAGGCTATAATATCAGTGCTTAACAAAATGGAATAATCAGCTTTCAGTTTAGCTTTAAGGAGAATCAGTCAAACGGTAGTTCTGAAGATTATCAGACTTCTCATGTTGATGTAAGGGATGAATTACAATGGAATTGCACTCAAATCTCTCACAGCTTGAATCAGATTTTAAGTTAGGATGTGAAACTGTTTTTCTTCAGCCTAAACACAACTTTCCACTTCTGAGTTAAAGAGCTGGAGTTGGTCTCCCAGCTCTTGCTCTGGTCATGTAACTGCAGGGGTGTGAGGGTGGGAGTGACTAATGGGGGTATTGTTGGAATAGTTTTTTTGCCAATATTAATAACAGCTTGATTCTATTAATGTAATGAAAGATGGCATGAGAAATGCTGGTTGTGACCTGTCTCCCTCTTACTTCATCCCCTGCTAAGGAAAACTTAGCAGCAGCAATCTGAGCACTGTTTCAAGTCTGCTGCTCTGGGAAGGATGGATGCTTGTGTCCAAGCGGTGTTGCAACCATGCAGCTGAGCCCCAGTGCTGAGTTGTTTCTTTCCTTAAGTTTTCACTTGAAATATCTCCTCGGAAGCGCACTGGTGTAAGTTCATGATGGATTTAGCCTATTTGGCAGAAGGGAAGCATAAGTTCATGATGGATTTAGCCTATTTGGCAGAAGGGAAGCATGAGCATAACATACTGAGGGGACTACTGCTCTAGAGCAAAAACCCAGCATATAGTCTGGGACAAATGACATCCCACGTTGTTGTAAAAGTTGCTGCAATATAGAATCTTTGTACAAACATTTTTACACAGGGATGTCCACTGCCCAGAAGAGATCAACCTTCTTCCCCTAGACTCTGAACCATGATGCAGTTTCAAGAGGGGCTTGCATCCATGCTTAGCTAGTGGCTTGTTAGAAACAGTGTGAGAAGAGAGGCTTCCAGTTGCATCGTTTTCTTCCAGTGTTGGACATGTTGTTTGGGTAACCAAGTAGGAAGTACTAAGCGGAATCTAAGCAGCTCGTGCCTCTGATTTGTGTTAATGGGGGATAGCAACAGACAAACAATTATTCCACTTGTATTAAACATCAAAGAATTTAATTAAAATGCCCTAGGAGAAAGGAATTAACTGAGTCTTTTTTAGTCTGTGGGTGATTCTTCTAGAAGATTTGACCCTGAAGTGTCTGACTTAGTGCACCCAGTTATATTTTAAACAACAGGGGTTGAATTGTCCTTTTGAAAGGGACCGAACATGCAGCTGGGGTTAATACAGAAACTGCCACAAATGGCTGCCCTTTGAGATGTCTAGGGAAAGGATTAGAGTGTATAGCTGCAATTTCTGTATTCTGCTCCCAGATGCATTTGGGCAGAAGTGTGAGGCTATAAGGAAAAATCCATAACCCTGTATTATAGAAAAAAAGGAGAGTGATGGAACATGCTCTTGATAATGATGGCTAGTCCAAGGCAAGTAAGTGCTGATTGTTTTTCACATGCAGGTAGATAGTACATGAAGAGATGGCTGATCAAATATGGATTTAGAATTTAGAGCTTAAAATAAGAAAGCCCAAGTAAAATAATCATAAAATGCTCCTCACCATTCATTGCCCTTTTTCCTTCATGAGCATTGCTTACCTCCTTGCTTCCCTGTCTTTTGGTTTCCTGTTGCCTTAGAGTCAAAGAGGAGAGATCTTGGGTAAGCACTGCAATTCCCTTCTCCACTTCAGGGCCTGCCAGGGAAAGTAATGGGGTTCCAGCTGCCTTGGACAAGCATGATTTGCCGATCCTACGGGCTAGTGGCCAGTACATTTGCTTTGTTTGTTGTAGCCTCCGTTGGGATGCAAAAAGAGTGCCAACCACGGATTTCATTAATTCCACCATCAGTAGGTCTGAATTCATTGCCACTAATACAATACCTTTTTCTATTTACTGTGCCAGGGGTATTTTTTTTTGACACCATGTGTGACCTCCTGTTATTTCTCAACAAATGTTGGCAGGCACAACACAGCCGGCAGAGCAAAACAGCACAGTGTGTCACAAACTGCTGAGTGCATCCATGCTGAAATGAACAGCCAATTCCAGAGTGGGATGAAAATTAAATCCATAAGAAATACATACATACAAATAATGCTTCCCTTTACTCCAGCTTTGACTGCTGCTTCTCTTTGCACATGTTCTCTATCCTTACTTGGACTGGAGCAACAGTCAGAAAAAGGTTATAGTTTTATTTTTGTTCTATCCTTCTAAAACTTACCCAAACTGCTGTAAAACAGGTGTTTCTAAACTACTCCCAAGCAACATACCAATTAATTCCTTTCTGTGAGCTGATGTTCATCCTCTGGTTTTTGGTTGTTTTACAGGGGGGTTTGACCTGTTCAAATAATATATTGCAAATAATGATTATGGTGAATGTTGGTTGTTCCCATTGCTGGATAAACCACTTTTCTTGCCCTCCTTTTTTCTTTGGGGTTCTGTGCACTCCCTCCCTGTCACTCTGTGTGTGCTTGTTGATGTGGAAGAGGAGAGCAGGGTGAAGCGCTGCAGTCAGTCATAGGCAGTCTGAGCTTTGCTAGTGACAGAAGTAGTTGTGAAGGCTTTAGCTGCTCAGATGCAGGACAGAAGGCTGTGTAGTGTTGTAGAGCATGATGTTTGGGGACACTGGGTTTGTGTCTTTATCAATAAATCACCTGCGTCATGTGCTCAGGAGCAACTGTGCCATCCTAAGAACCTGCCCTGCCCCAGCCATCCCAGAGCCTCTGCTCATCTCTCCTCTTTGCTCAAGCCACACAAGAGGTCTGAGTCACTGCTGTCAGTCCAGGACTCTGGCTGATGTGACTCTTCTCCTTGAAGGTCTCCAGCTGAGGGTGGTTCATGGTGTCATGGTGTTCAGCCATGTCCCTCATGGTGGCTATCACACAAGCACATTTGGGATCCAGTCTTCTGACAGGGTTTTACTAGGCAGCTGTTAGTTATGGTGCAATTAATTTGACCTGTCTTAGGATGACCATGGTAGAAGGCTCATGGAGTAGATTCATGCTGGGACACCCTCTGCACTCTGTCAGAGCCATGCATATATTTTTGTGTGCTCAGTAAGGCACACTGGACTTGAATCTGGAGACATGTTCCCCTGCCAACATGCCTTTCAAGAAGGCAAGGCAAAAAGAAATAGCTTCAATACAACCATCCTGCATGCCTGGTTTTGCAGAAGATTGTCATTTTTTTGGCACCAAGGAGAGCATTTTAAGCTGATGAGAAAATGCAATAGCTGATTTACTTGGATGCTTCAGTGTTTCTTTGACTTTAGCCAGGGGAGGCCTCAAGGGGGGTAGACAAAACCAAAATATAATGCTGCACAAGGCTTGTTTGTATGCACTGGGGCTTGCAGGCACTTGCTAAACTTGTACCTGCATGTGGGCCAAGTGGAAAAGGAGAGCAGGCAAGGGGAATTTTCTTTCTAACCAGCTCTTGCAGGGGCAGATTAACTTCCATTCTCAGCAGCCCTGAGTAAGACCCTGCAGCTTGGAAAAGCTTTTTGAGAAAAGTGGTGGTGGAGTTTATGCCTGCCTTCTCTGCAGTCCTGCTCTCTCACAGAAGACTGTCCAGGCTCTCTGGCTGCATCCTCCTCTTCCTCACCATGGGTGCGGGCCTGAGGAGCTGGGGCCCACCAGGTGGCACTGATGAGATGAAGTATCGGTCAACGGGAAGGATAAATCTCAAGCCACAGAGGATGGACATGAACCCGTTTGCATTTACTTTCTGCTAAAGTGCCCATTCCAGAGCAAAGAAAAGGGTAAGCAGAGATCAAGCCACAGAGGATGGACATGAACCCGTTTTCCATTTTTTTGCGAACAACTCTTGCATTTACTTTCTGTTAAAGTGCCCATTCCAGAGCAAAGAAAAGGGTAAGCAGAGAAGCTAAATGAGGTGCCCCAGGGCAATGATTATGTTGCTGGTAGGACTGGACAGACTTTTCTGGTAGGAGCATCCCACTTCTACTCTATCTTCTGAAGATGGATGGTCTGTCATTTCCTTGCTGTCCCTTTCAAGACTGTAGCAGGGCTCTGTAATCTACTGGGATGACAGTAATTGCTCCTATGGCTGAAGAGTTTTGATGGCACAAGCAGAAATGAGGATGTGGTCATAAACAAGTTATGGCAGAGAACACCAGCCAGCAGTAGCATTAGGTATCTCTTAGAAATGAGGAAGCATGGCCCATCATCCTGTCCCCAGGGCTGGCACCAAGACTTGTACATACATCAGAAATATAAACTGCCACTGCAATACCCTCTCTTTACTGGGGAATGGTGACAGTGGCACAGTCCCTGGTGGCTGTTGTTAACAGTGAGCATGAGCCCATGTGTTTGCAGTTGTTATTCTCATAGAAAATGCCATGTCCTTAGAGACTTTGAATTTGCAGTGCATTTAGGGAATGAGATGCAGCAAAACTCAGGTCCTTGTTGTGATGATGGGGAGCACAGCTCTGGAGTAGCAGCACACAGAATGGCTGCTCTTGTGGCAGCTCCTGGACCTTTGTTACAGCACAGAAACCTGGATCACAAGGGTTGACTGGTCTTGTGTTTCATTGTGCTGCTGCCTCTAATTATACTCAGACCTATCTGCCTATTCCAGAAAATGAATGAGTCCAGAATTTACTGGCCACTCCTTTTCTCTGCTGCTTGTGTCAGCAGAGCAGAGAAATTAGTATGCAGAGGCTCAAGACCAATAGCACCTGCTCTCCCAGCTTTATGTGTCCTCTGGTCAAATCTTCTGGAGAACTAGTCCAAAAGTTGGGTGCTGGTAGCTCCTCCATTCCTTGCTGATACAGTAAAAATATCTGCAAGTGCTCCCATCTTCTGGAGTTGTGGTATACTGCTCCCCTTCCCTCACTGTATTCTGAACTAAATTAGGACTTTCTTTACAGGAAATTTTAGATAATGTCCACCTGTGTTCACAGCTCTGTCAGTTCTTTGGGTGTAACCCAGTAGTCTGAACAGCCTGTGATTTACTGCCACCAGTGGAATGAAACAGAATCACTTTCTCTGATTTATATCCTCCATTGTAGTTAAATATTTACACAGTATCAAGATCTTAGTAATTGAATGGCTAACAGATAGGTAGCAAATGTTTATATTCCTCTGAAACGGCCACAGGGCCATTGAGATAATGATATTTCATTTTGATAAAAGGTCTTTCAGTAAGAAGAAACTTAAAGCTCTTTCAGCTCCATTTTGTTCTCAGGGGTAGTACTGACTCATGCTGATTTCAGTGGGTTAGTTCAATTTTTACAGATTGCAAAAATTACCCATTTATTTCAGAGAAATACTTTTGTTGAAATGAAGCAATGGTTGTGGAAGAACACGACATCTTTCATACAGCAGTATTGTTGATTTCTTCAGGTAAGAAGGCAAGAAAAAAAATATCTAGCTAATAATCTTTGGGGGAAACTGAAGCTGGCAGGTTTAAATAATACCTACCAGTATTAAAGCAGGACTTCTCAACTGACTTGCAGAAAGGTATCATTAATATTTCATGATCCACAGGTAACCAAAATTAGCCCTGTTTCCTGCAGCAAGAAGGCATCCTGTCATTCCTACTCATTCTGTTCTCATTCAACTCTATGTCCAAGTCAGGTACCTGGAATTCAAAGTAGGTGCTGCAACAGTTATAACTGTGGATGCAGCTGAGCTGAATTCTTGTTTTACGCTAATATTCAGGGCCTGTAACTGAGCTGAGCTGGTTTACACTATTGTCAGGTTAGAATTTTGCCTAGGCCTGGCCAGGAGTGTGTATTTCTTAAAAAGAGCTTTTTGGTTTTATAACCAAAAGAGATGCCAATCTTTCTTAAAACCCAGATCTGCATAGAAGCTTTCTATCTACAAAAATATTTTTTCTCTTTTTTTTTACCATTGCTTGAAATTGTCAGAATTTTGTGCTGCTGGATTTCAAATGGGACTAGATGGGCAAAGAATAGGAAAGCAGCAGCAAGGTAGTTCTGATTATTTCTTTCTCTTACTGAAAATCATTTTAGCAGCAATCTGTCATGTAATTTCAGAGTGAATGTTGGGAAAAAGCGGAGAAATGCTATAAATGTATTTAAGGTCCTACTTACAATACTGTAACTTGGAAAAAAAAAACCAAAACACTTTAGAAAAGAGAGGTTATTTGGGATCCTAGTCAGTGGAAATGAGAACGAAGTCACTACAGAGTGGTTAAGATTTTGAATACAATTTCCAAAATAATGGAGCTCATATTCCTATTTGGATGGTCTACATAACCCTGTAATATAGAGTAATTTTTATTTTCATTCTCTAGTAACAAATGGTTCTGTAGTATCAAGTACCTGGAGCTTGATACTCAATAAAACATGCAATGCTTCAGAGGTTACAAAAGATGCTAATTCTCACAGGTTGCAGGGATTTATTAATTTCTCTGCCCCAGCTAAGAGGCACTTGATAATCTCTTCCTTCTGTATCTGGAATAAACTGCAGTACATAACACTGGTAAAGGGATCTTTGCAGTTGATACTTGCTCTACATGCAGTGATATGGAGTAGGACACTTTGCCATGGAATGAGCCTGCCTGTTACCCAGCTACCTCACAACCTGGGCAGAGGAGCCCAGCACTGTTCGTACCTGTAAATTGTTATGTTTATCAAGGATGCAGCCCTATGCACACAGTATTTCTCCCTGAATCCTTAACCCCAGACATCAGGCAGAGATTACCTTGAGATTAGAGACCAGTCATTCTAACCAAAGGCCATCACGTGTGACAGGCTCCTTCGAGCACTGGTAGCTGGACAGGGGTGTTCCTCCCAGCTTAACTCCTGTGGACTGCACGACGTTTGGGTCTGATATTGGGGGATCTTTGCCTGGTGGGGGAGACTTGCTCGCCCTGACGCTCTCGCACCTCCCCACCCGCACAGCGCGGCAGAGCCGGGGCACAGCGGGGGCGGCGCGGGCTTTCAGCACCCTGGCCAGTGCCGCCGGGC
>NW_010235039.1:0-2834 GCF_000690775.1 Eurypyga helias
ATTTTATCTCTAAATAGCATTCTTCATTGCCCATGTTTTGATCATATCACAGCTGACCTATAAAAGCCTAGGGAAACATTTCAAAAATATTTGGAAGCTTCCAACTCGTTGCTGGTTGCCTGCCAAGTTGTTTTGATGAAGAATGTAAGAATATCAAACCTCTGGTTGTTCATCCTAGTCATGAGTTGAGCCTGTGAACACATCTCCATGTCCTGCGATCCAAGTAATTGCTCTGAAATTGCTAGGCTTAAGGATCCAGAAAGCTGTATCTGCTGAAGAAGAATGGCTAAGATTTCATGAAAGAGAAAGAAACCTTCACGTCACATATCTGAAAAATTGAACGTACCAAATTAATCAGTCCATCTCTTAGAGTTCCTTAGTCTGGATGGGGTGGGGCTACCCAGCCGTGCTTGAGTGAGTGCCTTTGTGTTGGTTTTTGGTTCCATGAACTGTGCAGGAACGGCTGAAGTTCCCTGACATTTCTGCCTGCCTTTCTGCAGGATAAGGCTGCAGACAAGGCACACCCTTTATCCCTTAGCTCTCTCTGTGTGGTTGACCATGCCATTCTGCTGCTGTCACCCAGCCCAGGTGTCTGATGATGTTTGACCCATCAAAGATCATTGATCATTATGTGAGTGACCTAAACGACCATAGAATCATAGAACAGTTCATGTTGGAAGGGACCTTTAAACATCTAGTCCATCTCTCCTGCAACAAGCAGGGACATCTTCAACTACATCAGGCTGCTGAGAGCCCACTCCAACCTGACCTTGAGTGTTTCTAACGATGGGGCATCTTCGACCTCTCTGGGCAACCTGTGCCAGTGCCTCATCACTCTCACTGTAAAAAAATTCTTCCTTATATCTAGTCTGAACCTACCCCCTTTTAGTTTTTACCCCCTTGTGCTATCAGTACAGACCCTATTAAATAGTCTGTCCCTATCTTTCTTGTAAGCCCCCTGTAAGCACCAAAAGGCTGCAATAAGGTCTCCCTGGAGTCTTCTCCAGGCTGAACAATACCAACTGTCTCAGCCTTTCCTCATAGGAGAGGTCTTCCAGGCCTCTGAATCATGTTCGTGGCCCTCCTTTGGACCTGCTGCAACAGGTTCGTGTCTTTCTTGTACTGGGGACCCCCCAACTGGATGCAGTGCTTCATGTGGGATCTCACCGGAGTGGAGAACATGGGCAGAATCACTGCCCTTGACCTGCTGGCCATGCTTCTTTTTATGCCACCCAGCATACCTGCTTAAAAGAAAATGTGCATGTGTGTCCAGAGTAAGACAGAGCAACCCAGAACACAAAAGAGGTGAGAAAGACCTGTTGCAGAGGTGCCTGCACTGGAGTCCATCCAGAGAAATGGCACTCGTGAGGAGGGCACATGTCCATCCAACCTCTTCTGTGTGCCCAGCTCTCTCTCCCCAGGTGGAAGAACTGTCTGTCAGGCCAGGCTGTAGGTTGATCCAGGGCCTTTCTCTGAATCTCTCCTGTAGAATGCCTGCCTCTGTGTGCTCAAGAAGGGTATGTCCTGCCTGTTTACCGCTCACCCTGATGCTCTTGCTAATAGCTGGCTTCTTAAGTGCGGACAGCAAACCGGGCCAAGAGACAGCTGGGAAGCTCCAAAGTGCTGCTATGCAGGCATGCCTCACCAAGCTTATATTAAGGAAACACTTTCAAATCCCTTAGCAAGGAATGGGCATGAAGCAGAAAAGGTCATATATATGAGAGCCAAACTATATAGCCCACAATTTGCCCTTGAAAATTCTGTCTTCCTTCTTAGATCTTTGAAAAGTGTTTCAATGACAGAGAGCTCAAAAAGGAACCCACAATTTTTTATCTATACTAGAAGGAAAAAAGGAGAGTGTGGCAAGAGAAACACTTCTGTGATGATGTAAGTGACCAGAAAACATTTCACCTGAATGTTCAAACTCACTCAAACTGTGCATACAGGCAGCATAATACTCTGCTACATGCTCTCATTCTACTTAAAATAGCCATTGCTTCTTCAAGTGATACAAAAAAAGTGATACAAATTATGTCCCCTTTCTGACACCCTTCAGCATAAAGGTCAGTGCATTAAACCTTTTGAAGACATCAGAAGTCATGTTCAACCACCTGGCGCATGGGCAGAAAATGCTGTGGTTATGTGTCACAGTCTTGAGGGGTTCACATTTCCTGTTAGATGTGTCTCTCCCCATCCCAGATCACAGGTAAATGGATGACAAACCTGAAATATTTGCCTTGAGGCTCTGATGTTCCTTTTTAGCATTTTTTCACTTTCAACTGAAGCTTTTAGGGCTGGTTTCACCACCTGAGCATACAAAGCAGCACAAGGGGTCAGGCAGCAGCTTGTGCAATTCCACGAGCATCAGGGCCATGTTGTGCACCTCACAAGATTAAAGAGAAAAAGCAGGAATAGAAATCTTCCCTTGGAGTGCCAGGAGTGCAAGGGTACCCTGAGCCCTTTGTGGTCTAGTCCCAGACCACAGCAGAACAATAGGACTGGCTGAAGGGTGGTAAAAAGACCTTGAGTCTTGGGGATGCCTGAGTTGAGAAATGATGGGTGATTTCAAACTATCTGGCCTCACATGGGCTGAATGACGCAGGTTCAAATATGACTGATCAAATAACACTGCTTTCTTTATTGTCTCTCAGAAAAGAAAGATCACAGCTCAGGAATGCTAACTTTGATGACAAAAAGCTCATTTGCAGACACAAGAAGAGTCCTGAGCTTCTCCCCGGTGACACCCTCAGAGCCATGAGCCCCTGTCTATTGCCTCCCAGTCCCAGGGGACCTCAGCCCCATGGGCTGGGGGACACCCACCTCTCCTGAACACC
>NW_010235040.1:0-16024 GCF_000690775.1 Eurypyga helias
CAACCAGTTTTTTACCCAGCAAAGTGAAGTGAATTTTTGGTTATGTCATGCAAAATTGTATGATTCAGCTTCATTAGAAATAGAACAAAGCACGTTGCTGTGCTTCTAGTGGTGGGACTTTCAAATCCTGGCCGGTTCTGGATTGAGATGTAAGCCTGAATCGCATCCAAGCAGAATTTACCTGTAGCGATGGTGATAGCACGTTACGCTGACAAGCACTGAAGGTACGCTGGTGCGGGAGGAAATTCTGTATATTCTGGTTGTTCTGGTCTGACAGCTGAGAAACACAGGTGCCCCCATGTTCCCCTTTCTTGGGCAACACCACAAATCAAGCAAGCTGGTCTTCACATCACTCTATACTAAAAATTGTTGGCAGCTATTTTGAAACAGCTCATTCTTTAGTAAGCACTATCTTGATGACGTCATTTGAGGTACAAGTCTGCAAGCCATATTGCTCTTTGAATCTCCCAGTTGCAACAGGTAAGAGCACATTAAAATCTGAGGGAGGGAGGGAGGGCATGCTTGGCCAAGGTGCTATGCAGACATGGCAGTTCAGCTGCAGAACCAAGGGGTTTGTTTAATTCACCAGTACGCTAGATGGGGTTTTATGAGGCTTTGCAAGATGTAATCCAGCGGACCTCAGGGTTTCTTTCTTTTTTTTTCTTTCCGCCTTGGACAAGAAGATAATTTCAGATTGAGGCCTCCGTAGCATATGTTTTCTGCAGAGCTGGTGATAATAGAAACATTTCAGTGAGGTCCCTGTATGAGTTACGTCACTTGTTTTTTGACTCTGCAATCGGAGAGGAAGCCTGCTGTCACTGCTGGAGAAAGGATATAGGTCCTGGCGGCAAGCCCAGGCCTGCTCAGCAGATCAAAGGCTCTTCCCTTGGCTCCCAGAGCAGCTGGAAAAGCAGCTGCCCAGTACCCTTTCAGCATCCTTTGCTCCTTTCCCTTGTGCCAGAAAATAACAACTTTTTTTTGCTCCCCACCTCGGCAGTAGTCTCATTTTTTTCTCTCGGTATCCTGCCAAGCAAGGTCCTTTTAGGGAGAGCCCTCGTGTTTCCTACCTGGAGGTGCCTGGGCCAGCCATTGGAAAGGCGCTGGGGATGCTGTGTTTCCAGCACGCTCCTCCCTTCTCCCAGAGACTCTCCCAGCTGCTGACTTTAACCTGGAAGAGGAGGCAAAGCCGAAAGGAACAAGCCGTGGTTATAAACCACATGCCGTCTTCCAAGCCAGCCCGATGGAAGATTTCAATTTGGAAAAGCACGTTTTGTGCCAAAACAGCATAACAGCCACGCTTTGAAAGTCTTCCCACTCACCTCCCAGAAAAACAAATAGTGTGGCTCTTTTGCGGGCTTCTTGGTGGTGGTTTTTCCTGTTTAAATACATGACTGCCTTCCTCCAGAGCTGCTGCCTGGTGGTGCTGCCAGGTTAACTGGTTCCTGCCGGGAGGTTTGTCCGCTGCGAGAGTCAAGCAGACGTGTAGGAGAACTGCAGACTCTGCAAGAAGAATATTATGCCTGCTATTACAGTTCTGTTTCTGCTTAAGTTACACGATGGGCTGGTTGATGGGAGCCTTTAAAAATAACTGCACTGCTCTTCAAAGGCACACACAGCCCTTAGGTACCAAATTACAGCTAAAAAGGGGGCAAACACCTGACCCTTGGCTGCCTGCAAGCAGCATCTGCATGACCTGCACCTTCTCTCCTCCCTGATTTTGCAAGTCAGTCAGACCAGTAATGGTAGGTGAATGAACTGTCCTGCTTGGGTCTGCTAAGGGTCTTGAAAATATTTCTGTAATTGCTTTTGTTAGTGCTGTGAGGCACTCCAGCTTGCAGTCACAGACGCAGCTGTGGGCACAAGGTTTTCCTTGACCAATAAGCAGTCCCCGAGCATGGGTTTGCTGACTAATGATCTGCCATAATTAAAATTACTATGGGAGCAATGTTTTAAAAGATCTTTGTTCCCAATCCCAATGTGAGCTTCTATGGGCTATTAAAGCTGCGAGCCTTTCAGGAGCTCCTCTGGGGAGCAGGAGCTCTTCTCACTGTGTTCGCACACTGCTAATAAGGCCTTCATATGGGTTTGCCTACTACAAATTGCAAGTAATTAATAATATTCTATACAGAAGCATCAGAAACAGTTAAAGCGTGTGCCTGCGGACTGGCCTGATGCCTAGCCCAGCTGCTTAGTAGGTCCGTGTCTGTAGGCAAGTTATTCTATGCCTTGGTTTCTCCTTCAGTAAAATGAAGAGAATGAGACTTAGTGATGCTTGTAAAATGTTTAATGTCTATGGGTGGGTGGTGGAAAGCACTGGAAATGACAGGTAGAAGCAGTAAAGGAAAAGAGAGGTTATTTTCCATAGCTTTGCTTATTATACCTGATGCTATTGTAATGGAATCTAATTTTCCAACTCATCTTTCACATAAATATCCTATATTGGACAACAGTGGCACAGTAGGGGGAATAAGTGGAGAGAGTGAACTGCGGTTTCATTATCACCAGAAATACATGTCATTGTTTATTATCATAAAGTACTTCTAACGAGGCACAATTATGCCTGTAATTTTTTTTTCTCATTGGTCTTAATTGTTCTTCTCCATGTGTCTCCTACCACCGTTTCTTTATTATGTGTATTGCAAAACTCCTCAGGGTTCCCAGCCATGCATCAGCGTAGCAGAAAGGCAGGAGAGGCCCCCCAAGTACGTGGAGTCATTTCTTTCTATCTCCCTTATCTCTCTTCTCTGCCTTTATTGGCATCTTCCCACTTGCCTCTTCCTTCCTCCCTGCGAGTCTGGTTTTGTCTTTACTGTGACTGAAACAAATTATTTTGACAAAATAAATATGAAAACGGAGGGCAAAACACTCTCTTGTGCTTTGTTTAGTAGAAAAATGTGTGGCTCTAAAAACTACTGAAGCACTAATGACTCTGTAGGAAAATTCAGGTAAAATAAATGGATACCCAAAGCAAACATGTGGATGCACCAAACAGGATTCAATCCAAGACCGCGCCGTGTCTTTATCCCAGGAGAGGTATGCAGTAGTTATGGGCCCTGATCTTCAACAGATTTTAGAATTCTGGAAAATTAATCATTACTAGAAGTTTTTAAAGGATTTTAAGGAGTGGATGAAGAAAGTAATTTGCCTTGAGAGGCCAGCTCAGCGCTTTCTTGATCTTTTTACTGTCCTGGTAAATCATTTACCGAGACAAACTTTCAGAAAACCCCCACACAAACTATGCTAGGCTGAGTCTCTCAAAAGTAATATTAGTCTGTGTTTATGTCTTCTGGACCAACAAAAAAAACCCCAAAAAACAAACAAACAAACAAACAAAAAAAAAGAGAGAGCTTGTAATACCAGGGTGGTGCAGGCCCTGCCTGATTAGTGTGGAGGCTTGAAAGCTGCCCTTTCCTGAAAAAAACATTTAGTGAATTGTTCAGGACTGTGAGGCTATTCATTTCTCATTTAACCTTGCTTTTATGTGTTTTATTTCTGTGATTACCAATACAAAATTCCAAGTACTACCACATTGCAAGATCATAAAATGCCACATGCTTTATCTCTTGAATGAGTAAAATGAAATATAAGAATTTTTTTCCCCTCTAAATTGTTCTGGTTGACTTGCTAGCCTGGGGCAGAGGTATGGTTTGAAAGATTCAGATTTTAAAATATTAAGGGGGGAAAAAAGAAAAGGAGAAATTGTGTAAGTGCTACTCTACCTGCCTATGAGAGGTTCACAGAAAATCTGGGACCACCACACATGACTTCTGGAAGGATACATTTTAACTTGTGTTCATCAGTTATGAGGTTTTCCCTGGTCTAAAACATCTGAAACCATTTACTGTCATTTGTGTGCAGCGGCAACTCCAAATCCTGAAGTATGATGAATACCTAAAACCAATGAGATTTAAAAAAGGAATGTCTTTCTACTTACATTCTGATTTTCAAACTATTCAGGTGCAGTTGATTCATTACAGGAATATTAACCTAATTTGAGGATCAGAGATTTCAGAAAGAAATGTTGTTAAAATAACTTCTGACAAAATGGCAAGATTTGGCAATGCTTAGTAGAAATGGGACTACTTACGAACTTGGGTAATTTCTGTTACTGCTTTCTACATGCCTGTGACCATTTTCCCATCATATATGTTAGGACATGTAAAAGGGAATAGTACAAATGGCACAGGGAATAACTTTGTGTTATTTTTGGCAAGAAAAACAAAAGCGTTGAAAAAGTTTTGTGTAAATTAAAATTATGCACGGAGAAACTAGCTGTACATGCAAGGGGAATATACATTTTTCTTATTATTTGCACATGGTGGGAACTGATGGGTTTTAATAAAGCTCCTATCTCCAACATGTATAATCAGCCCCATTTCTCTGCAAGATCCAAACAGCAGCAAATGGTGATATTTGCTAATGTTCTTTATAACTTAAGTCTCAAGTGACAGCTGTAACTCTTCACAGTAGTTCCTAACACTGAGTTGTGCACTAAAAGCAGGAATACATCCTAGTTCTCATGAATGAAAAAGGGTGTGTCCCCACTGAGTTACAAAACTTACAGCTTGAATAGAGGAGCAGTTTCTGACAATGCACAAGCAAAGACAGCTCAGGGGTTCAGGGATGACAGTTCATTAGGAGTGGATACTTCCAGAACTGCCCATCTACGGCATTTCTGTCACAAGCAGCATTAACGACAGTGCTACGAATGTTTCAGGCTTCCCATCATTGTCACCTCAAAGCAAAATAAGCTACTTCTGAGTAAAGTTTTTCCTATTTTTTTTTTTAAAAAAACATGGCTGATTTAGTTTGGTTTCCTAAACCCTTATTCTCTCACTGCCTTGCAGGTGAGCAGAGGCTAATAGCCCATGTCCCTTGGAATAATTTTTTAACTCATTGATCCGTTTCAACCAAATTTAAATTGAGCAAAAGCTCTCAGGAGTGCTTACGTTCTGCTGGGCTTTGTGAAAATTGGTGGCAGGGTAGGAAAGCACAACCTGGGTTTGCATCCTGGCTGGCAAACCTGGCAGCTCTCTCCCCAGCAACCCCAAAGGTGGGTGCTGCTTGCCCTCCCTTGCCCTGGTGAGCTCATGGTGCCAGGGGCTTGTGGCAAGGGACACGGAGATACCGAAAACGGGTGAAGCACCAGAGCACTTGGCAAAGACAGAGATACACTGAGAGGAGGGGCTGAAGCGAGAAGGAAGTAATCCAGGGGAAAACAGGCTTCATCTCCTCTGTTTCTCATGGAAACACTGTCCTTGCCATTGCCAGCCTTCAAGCTTGTAGGTTGCAATTGTGGCCTCAAAATAAGAAGTTTGTGGGTTTCTCATTCAGATGAGCTCCCCCGAAACTTACAATTTTAGGGCTGATCTTCTGAAAGAGCTGTTTGAAATTGAGTGACAACAGCCAATATTAAATGCTGTCTAACGTGTAACCTCACAAGTGTAAAATACGATATTAAATATCCCCCCATACCTGTCCATTCCCCAGTTCATCAAGAAAATTCAGTTCCCCTCATCCCAGATAGTATCTACCTGGTTTGCAGACCTGCTCCTTGCACCCTTACTCATCTCTGCTCCTGATGCTGCTGCTCTAGGGCTGTGTCTGCCTCTTTTACCCCTGTGTCTCACAAAGACGGCGTTAGCAGTTTGCCAGCGTTAAAGCAAATGTGGCTGCAAAAACGCTTGCACATGGCAGCTACTTTGAACGAGATGCTGTGAAGGAATTTCTGCTAAGAACAGAAAAGAGAAAAAGAAAAAAAAATAAATAAGAAAAGAGCTGTATCTTGAAGTGCTTTTCCTCACCGCAGCAATCAGCTGAGGAGGGAGGTCAGAAGAGAACAAAGTAATGCTGTTCACAGGTAACATGAGGGGAAGAGGAAGAGGGCAGAAGGCACTGAAATTTGTTCATGAAGAAATGAAGGAAACCTCTGGAAGCACAAAGAAGAGGAGAAGCTAATGTGCCTTTAAAGTACATTTAACGTGGGATTGCTGACATGTCATCGCAAGCACCAGCACAGAGCTATTACATGGGTCATTGCAGGGACAGGGTTACGGTGCCCTTCTATAATCTTCTTGGATTTATTTTATATTTAACTTTGCTGCTGAATTCCACCTTGTATAATGTTTGGTTTAGGAATAAGTGCTACAGCACTCCATTTCTTTCATTCTGACCTGGCCATAGGATTTTTAAGTCCAATTCCCCTATATAATTTTTGTCTAAAAAGTAACGTAAAGTCTCTTGAACAGTATGATTTGCCCTTTTCAGGTATTTTTCATGGAAAGTTCAAAGAGCACTTTTCATTTCTCAGATATTCAGGTTGTTTTCACAGGTATTTTGAAGTTGCCAGTCTCTATGCCCTTTTGTGGAAACAAAAGTTTCCACAAACAGAGAACGTTAAGAGTCAGGTGTGATGAAAATTGCTCAGCCACACACCACAGACACTGACTATGCCAAGATACACTTGAGGTGAGCTCTTTCTAAACAAGTACCAAAACCCGACCTAGATCCATGAGGTGCTATAGTATGATGTTGCATAACAAAAAATGTCAAAAACCCCATTTTGAAAGCTTTGTGAATAGAAAAAGGGGTGGATGCACTCATTATTGGCTATAAACACTGTACCCCAGGCTGCTTCTTAATATAGTTCCACTGGCACGATCACAGCTTTCTACATTCCAAAATACAGAGCCATCTTCGTTCTTCCTTACCACAAAAATGTGTTTTTAAGAACAAGCAAAAAGGAAAGAAAAAGCAGTAGCGCCTCAAACATGTTACTGATGTCTGAAAACTTGTGGCAAGAGAGCCCAGCACACTTTCAAACTTCAAGTTCTCATGGTTGGATTTTGGGGTGGAGGTGGAGGGAGGGCATTTAGACAGGATGAGAGTCTAAATTGTATGTGCTCCAAGCATCTGCAGGGAAGCTGGTGAGCTCCAGCTTGCCTGGGGTCCTGGGCAGCAAGACTGGCAAGGGATGCTGCCCTTGAAGGAAGGGGCAGCGTTGGCAGGCCCGTAGCCACATTTGTTGAGGGCACCTGGCCAGGAGCCATCACCAAGTCCCATCCATTGTGTCGCCTTTGGTGGCAGTAGGAAGAACAACCCAAAAATACCTGTGCCTGAGCTCTGCCTCTTCTATCTGGGTCTGTCCTGTGTGAAGTGGCAATACTAAGATGTGCAGGTAACACACACAGGTCTCAAGTGCTTTGTGTGTTTGGCAGCAGTGGCCTTAACAACTCCTTGCATTGCCTCAGAGTTCATATAACTCCTCAGAAATACCATCTTATAAATTTTGAAATGAGTACAAGTGGTGGATATTGCCTTCTGCTCATTGCTTATTGATATATATATTGAAGATTATGAACAAAATACAAATGGTGGTTGGGGCAGAATCCATTATATTTGCAGAAGTCCTTGATATCTTCTGGAACAGGAGGTAGCTTGGTATTTTTCTTTTTTATTTTTAATGTATTAGACCCACGAAAGCATGGATTTATTTACAAACCTATCTGAACAAACAGCTCCAAAAATAAGAGGTAATTGCCTAATGCTCACCACTGTGGTAGCAACAAAAATTTAATAATTAATGGGAAGACTTCATCTCCAACATTTTTGCAGACTATTATGCCTTGTGGGATGGGGAATGTGCTTCATTAGGGAATTCTCTTAAAAAACAAATGTAAACCATATGCACATTCAGCTCAAGGTCTTTACCTCAGAAATAATTATGTCCGTAGCTACACGCTGCCTGTTAGTTAAATGTCATTCAAGGTCTTCCTTGAAATTTTAGAAGCATAAGTAATACCAGATTAACCAAGTTCCTGAAAAGTATTTTGAGAGTTATTCTTTAAAGCAGATAAGATTGTGGGACATAGCTCAGGACAGAGAGAGAAGACACTGGGAACTTAAAGGAATAAAGCAATCCCCTGTTTACATTTACTGCAGGGTTGTCTGTGTGTTACATGCAGGGTTTGCATGTGACTAACAGCCACGTATATATGCAGTGAGAGTGAAAAAGTGAAATGGGTTTTAGAAAATTAATTCAAATGATGCGTGCACATTTGGGATCTCTGAGGTCAAGGGTAGCAAGTGCACAGGCTAAGGTCCAAACTCCCAATGTGACGCACACACGGATAGCAATAATCAGAAATTCAGTCTTATTTGACAGAAAATAAAATACAGGGGCATGAGTGTACAAGCACACGTATTGTGTTATGGGGTTCCTTAAAAACAGTTGCTGGTAAAACAGGATTTCTGCTATAAAGAAAGAACTGTATCTTTAGTCAGTCCTTGGTCAACTTAGCAACTCTTTGTTTTGTCAGATAGGGGTGATGTCCCTCGGGATCCTTTTGACAAGGGGTTCCCCCACAGCCTGGGAGATTATCCAATGCAATTTAGAGCGAGGATGACTGGGTAAAGACAGAAGTGTCTGAGCATTAGGAAAAGAGAAATAAAGAGCGTGAGGGAGCAGCGTATGAGAGAGCGCAGTTCACTTTATGAGTAAAGCCAGGAGAGTTATACCTGTCCTTAGTTTTGTGGTGTGTGGAGTCCAGTGTCAGGTCTGGCCCTGCTTGCTTTCCTTCCTGTCTTCTACTTCTCTCTCCTGCTGTGCGCAGACTCCATATGAAAAAAATTGCATCTGTTTTTATGGAGGCTGTTAGATTTGCACCCGGTAACAAAAAGGGGCTCAGCTGAAAGCCTCTGTTTGGGGCTGTGGCAGAAGAGAATAAAAAACAGCTGTTAATCTGGGCTGAGCCAGGGGAGTGGTAGATGGCTCCTTCTCCTGGGAACAAAAGGGAGGTGCCAGAGAGCCATTGCCTTGGAAATAACACCCAGAGCGGGCTCACCAGGAGCTACCAGCTCTCGCTAGCTCTCTGTAGGTACTGGCCGTTGCCCGCAGGAGGAGACCTCGCTATCACGCCTGGAAGGAGAAGTGCATGGTGATGCCTCTCCATCCCACGCTGGTCACAGGCAGCACCATGCCAGAGGTGGCCCAGGGGAGTGTGCAATTGATTCAGAAGCATCTGAGACTGACTCTGATAAGCCCATTTTGCTCTTGACTGCTAACAGCTCACCCTTAGGGCTGGGCAAACCTTAGCGTTTAACCCGTGCAGCTCCGGATCTGACCTCCTGCTCCTGCCAGCATGGCCCTGAGTTGGTGGAGCGGCACAAGCTAGTAGCTCTGCCTTACAGCATAGCACAGTCCCGTTTTAGATCGCCCTGTGTACAGGGCAACACTTTCCAGAGGCTTTGCTGCTTGTAAATTAAATGTTGATTAAGTCTTGTTACATGGGACTGTCATTCTCCTGGAGCTCGACCATTCTTTGGACAGGCTGCCTGTTTGATTGAAAAATCTATATTTGAGTTGTCCTCAGTTAAGATAGGTGTGTTGTCCGTCACAAGCTGCCTGCTCTCTGGCCATCTCTCATTCGCAGCAGAGCTCCTGGGCATGGCAGGTTGTTGTGGCTGCTGGTCCCTATGGACGTGCGCTCTGGAACAGGCTGAGCCATTTTTACTGCAAAAATCGCGGCGCATTCTCACTCACATGACCCGTGTACACAAAGCCAGATCTGGATCTATTTCTTTTCAATTTATACCTATGCAGTTCTGTTGACCTTGGTGGATTTATCCAGGTGTATGTCAGACCAGAATCCAAGCCTCCGTTTTCCGTCAGTGAAATGGAAGTCAGGAGCTGGGCTGCTGTGCTAAACAAAACACATGATTACCAGGAGAACTGACTTGGCAGGAGCTGAAGCACCAGACATACAGAAAAATGTTTGCTTTGAAATTCCAGAGTCCTGACTGTCCCTTTGGTTTTTCGGAATGCTTTGATTTAGTCATGTGGGGTGGGAGCAGGCTGTAACCTCGCAAGGGCACTGGGAACAGTACCTCTTGTGCAGCTACAGGAGATGTGAAGTGAATTAACTGTCAGCAAGCTTCAGGGAGACAGCAGATGTATACGTGGTTAGGAGAAGTTTGGCTGGCTTATAAAATTTATTTCCACCACAGGATCAAAAGCAATTATGTGTATAAAATATGTAATCCTTGAATGTGTAATGTGTAACAGGACATAGCAATGTAAGTGAGGGAACAGCAAATTCATTGCATGCAAATAGCTGAACAATTTCACTTTTAATTACTTGAGAGCAGAAGAAAAGGAGGCTCCTACAGTTTCTGCGAGTGCAGATTATGCATGCCCATAAGGAAATGAAGATTCGGTGCATTTAAAATAACCCTTTTTATTATTCCTTTTCAGAAGCAAGCATTCCATGCCAACTCTGCTTGCTTTTGGGTGCAGCTTGCAGGACAACCCTTGCATCAGCAGAATGAACTGTTGACACAAATCTACTTGCTGTACTTGAGTATCTTTCCAATTTGCTCATGCAGTCAGCAGTTAACGGCAGCTTGCTTTCATTTTCTGCCTCTACTTATGTTACTAGCTCGTGTGAGTGCAGTTTGTAGTTTGTACACCCCCCAAAAAAATCTCTGAGTCTCAGAAAAACAGCAGTGAGGCTGGATGCTGCTCCCATGTTGGTGGGAAGCTCGTGCAAGAATCCTACCCTAGTACATGTCCAGGACCACGTGTACATTGTTAATGTACACACTGTACATTGTTAATGGGGCTTGCGCAAGAGGAGAGAAAAAACCCACCTAATTGAAATCTCCATGTAATAACTTTAGTAATTCAGTCCTTTTCTACAGCTTTCACATATTCTTAATAAATGTTAATAAATGTTTCCATTTATTTTTCATTCTTATGTTGGCATTTTGCTTCTAGAATGCAAATAAAAATAGAATGAGGAAAAAGCACTGATTAGAAGCTTTAAAACTGAATGTTACAAAAGAAAGGAAAAATACCATAAAAATGTGCTCATGTTACAACCTCTTAATAACCCAACTATGTTCTGACTAGAATTTTAAAAATATGTTTTCCCACTGATTTGCTAGTGGGCTGTAAAAATTCTAGAGCCATATTAAGATAGCTCAAATTCCAACTTAGTCCCCAAGACTAGTCACAAGGGTAAACCTTGCACAAGGTCTCTGATGATCAAATCATAGGGCACAAGAAATGTGCTGAGCGGGTAACCAGCACAAGCCAGGTTACACATGGAAGTTAGATTTTCTCTATATGGGACCTGTTATCTGAGATCACTCATTTGATACTATCTGTGAGATCTTTACTGAAGTAAGTTTTGCTGGATGGAAAAAAGAATAGGTAGACCATAGTCACTGATTTCTTGACTCCAGGCTTGCCAACAAGGCATCTGCCCATACTTTTGGATCTCCCTTGTTTTGTGGGGGTTTTTTTGGAACAGGCTTCCTAGGGAGGTGGCTGATGCTCCATCACTGTCAGTGTTTAAGAGGTATTTGGACAATGCCCTTAACAACGTGCTTTAACTTGGTCAGCCCTGAATTAGTCAGGCAGTTGGACTAGATGATCATTGTAGGTCCCTTCCACCTGAAATATACTTATTCTGTTCTATTCTATTCTATTCTATTCTATTCTATTCTATTCTATTCTATTCTATTCTATTCTATTCCAATTTACTTAACATTGTCCTTTACTTTTAACCACGTTGAGCACTTGGAAGAATATAAAACGTGCTTTTAAAAGATTTTAAACTGTTAGGAGGTGGGACAGCAGCTATGACCAGCTGTTTGCTGCAAGTATTTTAAGAAATGGAAAATATTGGGGGTTTTTTAATTGAAAATGAGCAGTTTATTTTTAGTGAATTGAGTTGCCTTAGCTTTGTCTCTGAGAATACTGCGAGTCCTCTGACAATGGTACTGCAAACAGCACAGTCAAACTTGTTCACAGCAGACAGGGAAATTGCATTTCATACATAATTCACAATGTGCTACAGTGATTCCATAAGGTCAATATCTGTCATTAACTCAGAGGAAATCAGAGAGGAAAGAAAGGAGTGTTTGTTCTTGCTGATCTTTGAGAGAGCTGTCTACAAACTGCTTATTGCCATTGCACAGCACTACACAAACAGCAAAGCAGAGTCCTTCTGCACATTTACAAGCACTGCATCCCAGGCAGATAAACTCTGCAGCTAGAATAGTATCTCTTTGTATCTAGATTTTCATCTCAGAGCTCGACAAAAATTAAGAAAAGTGACGAAATACAAATAGGGGAAAGTTTGTGCAGCAGCGTGCTGGAGTTGCTTAGCATTGGGATTCCTTGTGCCTAGGTGCCCATCCAAAATTAATCATCTGGGCCTGCCATGTAGTACAGGGAAGGAGGCAGCCACTGCCAAAGAGAAGTTCATCCCCTCCAAATACATCTGTCATAAGAAGGGTGGGATAAGCTACTTGCCCAGAGTACCTGTGTTTTCTATGCATTTATAGCCATTTATACAAGTTCTTCCAGATTTTTCCTCTGTTTTTTTGGAAATACTTGCTAAATGGATTGTGAGTGTGCTTTTTATTTGTTTCAGATTTCCTTCCACAGCAAGGAACTGAACTTAGCCAGGCTGAAATTACCCAGCCTACAGGAGTCAGGTCATAACGGGGATTTTCAGAAAGACAGTACTGCAACAGGGCATAAACAGCATTTTGGAAACTTCAGGCATTTTGTGCATATGCTACATAGTAGGCACTTACACAGGGGCTTCATCCTTCTGGATAGCACGTGTGATGTGTACTGCACTGTTACAGCAAGCAAAACAGCACATGCACCAGAGGCCAGCGATGGCATGGTACATTGAACTACGAGGCAGAAACATGGTGTCTTGAGAGTCTGTAAGGAAGGAGGAACCTGGCTGTAATCACACTGCGTTGGTGGGAAGCAGTGAAACTCAGGGAGAGCATCCAAAAGGCTGGAATGGGGGTGGAAAAGGGGGTTGAAAAGCTTGGGAAGAGGCCACAACAGCAAACCCAGTGAGCGTCTCTCCTACGGAGAGCAGGACCTGGACACCCCAAGGTAAAGGGTTTCTTTTTCCTACAGGCTGCATGTTTTTGTTTGCCTAGATGCTTGTTTGAATGGAAAAGCATTCAGGAATGGTCAGGAGAATGATGTGTTTGTCTGTGTGTGAGCAAGGGAGAAGGGAGTAGTATTTCTGTGAGCAGTGTTCACATTGCCACATGTGAGCTAACAAAAACTGAAAAGGCAGCTATTATCTCTCTGGATGTAATTTGCAAACGATCATTAATTAAATAATGCTGTCCTTTTTTTTCCAGACTAGCTTAAACTCTAACGGAGTGTAATCTGTTGAATAATAAATACCCTCGTGTTTCAGCGAGTATTCTTTTACTACATAATGATGCATGTCAAGAAGAAATCTGTGGTTCTCCTTGAACATCTCCAAAGTTGTTTAGATTTGCCTTTTTAACAAGCTTTTAATGTAATAACTACAGAGGAGTATCATAACACGATGTTTCCCAAACTGTGTGAGCTGCCAGGCCCTGTAGGTGGTTTGCAGATGATCTGGAGACCATATTAAAATAATAAATTCATAAACTGGAGACTAAAAACGTGGGGTGATAAGAGTGCCAAGCAGGCCACAAATGTGTGGCCGGAGTTTCATTTACAAACATAAGGGATGAGCCACAACGGCGGCTTGCCAATGGAAGGGCCTACCAGTTTCACCAACTTCTCCCGCGTTCTGCATGGGTCAGCCTTCACATCCACCAATAACCTTTTGTAAGGTGCACATGGCTGGGAAGGCAGTTTGTGGGGCTGTTTGCTTTATCCTGTTGTGTAGGCCATGTGGATGCAGTTGAGTAAAACCAGCTTTCCAACAACAGTGGGCAAGCGGAGCCGGTGAGCCACTGAGGCTGCTTCCAACCTTGCATGGCCACATGCGGTATATCAGCTTCCACGTAAAAAAGCCCAGTGTGTTGCACGTGATCGATTACCTATATACTGCCAAGAACAGTAGAATGGCCTCGCCTGCTTGCTTTGCCTGCAGCTCTAGCAGCACGAGAGAGCTTTCAACCTGCTAGGCACTGCCCATTAGGCTGGGCTTACGACTGCTTGGTAGCACTGGAACGGGTGTTAAGTGGCATACTGGGGATCTGAGTACCCTGCAAATAACAAATATCCTCAAATGCTGGTTCTTATTTCAAATTCAAACCTGTTACATTTTTGTGAATTCCAAAGGGAAATATTTACTCTGTGCAAATGACCTTTTTAACCCATAAACGGCTAATAAAATATTTATAATCTTTATATTCTATTCAATAGCACATCAAAAATGACAGATATGTGTGTTTCTCCTCTCCAAGGCTATGCACTAAAATGAACACAAAATGGCTACTTTCTGTTATGCTCTAGCCTCCTTAGTGACTAATGCATTTGGTCTGCAACAGAAAACAGGTCTGTATCTGCATTCTGCAAACAACTCTCTTCTTAGCAGCCAGACAAAACCCCCAGATCTGCATACCTTCCAATTCTGGGATATAAAAACTAGGGGTTTAATTTTATTTTCTAAGAGAAGCTGACCTGCAAAGCATTTCTGTTCTTTTTACCCTGTGTTAGACACAGATGATTAGTCTGAAAGGTAAAGAAAATTCTCTTCAAGTAAATGAATCTATTCATACTTAGATGAGCTATTCTTCTGCTTTGGCAACCTGTGGAAATGGTAATCTAATCATGGCACAGTACTAGTATCCAATCCGCTGAAAGCTTGTAATTCACAGCTCAAGGGGAATGTGGAAGATAGTTGAGAATGCAGTAATTATAGGGTTGGTGCTAGAATGAGCAGTGAAATAATGTGTGTTATTTTGTTCATAAGCAGAATTTTTTTTATCCCATAGCAAGCAGGTTGTGTGAGCAACAGAGCTGAAGGTTTTTTGTCTTTGACACAAAGCCGTAGGACATCTGGTGCTATTAACTGTAATTCCCTCCATGTAACACCTTTGTACAAATATATGCACATGCATATATACTTACCTTAATGCTGACGAAAACTGATTCCAGGAAAAAGATTTCTGAGTATCTCTTCATATGCCCTTCTGTGAAGTGAAGAACTGTCGGGGAACTAAGCTGTATTTAGATTCAAACCAGTTAATGCTGGGGACACCAACCACTAAACTCCAATGCGTGGTGTCAAATAAACTGGTTTACCTGTAGGAAAGGATCACCTGGACAGATTCACCCCCAGCTAGAAGGACACATGACACAGGCCGAGCTATTCCAGGTCTTCTGCTCTCTTCCCGTAGCATTTTACTTTTGAGGTTTTAGCCTTTTTATTGCAATTTCTGTGTTTTCATTTAGGTTTGTGGTGTTTTGCAGTTTCAGTAAGAATGGTTAGTGTTACAAGATACACTGGGACCTAACATGTATAGTGTGAAAGCAGTGTCATATGCCGAGGAAGCTGAGAATGCCACCCAAAAGGAGCATCTTCTAAGAAACCAAAGACACAAATTGAAGCTCAGGAGAAAAGTATGAAATATGCGGGATCATGTGAGATAAGAACAAAAGCAAAACTCAAAGGCAGAGCTCAAAATGAAAATGTACATAGTTTGGTATGTGTATGCATGGGTGGCTATATTTGTGTGTTCAGACAAGCACACGCACACAGGTATTTGTTGTACTTGTGGGCTCCTCTTAGTCCACATACACTTCCAGCACCTCGCCTACCTGTCACCCTAATGCGTGTTATACAATATAGAGTAAGATTTTCCGAATGCATTTCCAAGAATAATAATGCCCATATTGTTTTTATTAGAAAATTGCATGTGCACAGTAACAATCTAGACTATGCTTCATCTGGCAAAGTAAAAATAACATTGTGCAGGCAGGAACATCTGTTAATGATGCAACTGATGCTAAAATTGTCACATAGGATGGATTTCACACATGCCAGGCTCTGGAAGCTCACGGGAAGTTCAGTTCTCAACCAAGTGGCATGCAGCAGTCTGAAAACATGTGAAAAGTAGCCTTTTTAAGCCAAGTTTTCTTTCAACATCTGATTTACGGGAGAGAGGGAAGTACCGTTGGCTCAGTTTTTCTTAGTGAGGCTACTACAATGATCTAGGAGCTCTTACTTTTAACTTGTCAAAGAATCATAGAATGGTT
>NW_010235041.1:0-393 GCF_000690775.1 Eurypyga helias
GACTCCTGGCAGCGTGATTTTTTGTACAATATGTTTGGTTAAGCAAGTGGTATACACTGGGTTGTTCTTGAGACATATCTGTATGTTTGGATTGTTGTAATGGGATATTGAAACGTCAGGATTAGGGTTTAAAACCCTCTTGAAGATGGGTATAGGGTCCTCTTAAAGAGGGGGAATCCTAACAAAGTCACCTAAGAGGCATTTTGAAGCATTGAAGACAAATTGATGAGCCCCCAGGTAGAGCAGCTACTCGGGGGAATCTAACAGAGTACTGTAATCAGTGGTGACTATTATACAAGTTGGAAGATGGAGTAAAATTACTAGAGGATGGAACTTTGAATTACAATAACATGTTGCAGTTGTTGTTGTTTTAAGACGGAAAGAAAAAGGGAT
>NW_010235041.1:1134-1410 GCF_000690775.1 Eurypyga helias
GGAACAAAAAAGGGTGGGATTAAGAAAAGTAATTACGGAAATTAAAATTACAATGTATGAGAATCTGAGACAACCTCCCCACCACCCCCTACCGCCCCGCTCCCAGCACCCGGCCATACACAATGCCTGCTTCTTAACACAGAATTCGTGTTAAGGGGTTGATTTTTTTCCAATTTCACTGAAAGTTTGGGTGACCAAGATGTGACACTGCCTCTGAACCTCGAAGGATCCGGGGGATTGCAGGCCCTCCAGCCAGCAACGAGGGATTCTCGGGGA
>NW_010235041.1:2545-13045 GCF_000690775.1 Eurypyga helias
CAACTGCGGGGTCTGTGGAAGTCCAGGAAATTCGGAAAATTGGCCAAGGGTAGCCCAGCCTGTTCAGCCTAAATGGTGGGTTAGTAACGTAAGTAAAGTCCGTAACGGAACTGGTTTTTGGACTGAGGAAGGGAGCCCATGGCAACTCCGCTTTCCAGAGAAAGGTATTTATTACCTAAATATAACCAGTGGAAGAGGAGTGTCTGTAGGAGAAAGTACCAGTGAATGGACACTGTCTCCTGGATATGATTGTGTCCATCAAGGCTGTGCATCACTCATTTGTTCCAAGCATCAAGGGAAAAGGAATCAGAACCATGTTCAACTTTCTAATAACAGTTGGGTAAAATGCTCATGTGCCAACTTTAAAGTCTTTGGTTGTGACAAGGTAGCTTTGGATCGGAAGTTCCGGTCTGATATCCTGCTCTGTCAGCAGAGTAGTACTACAAATGAAAAATACGTAGCATGGGTATTTTGTTGGGCATGGCAGTATTATAATGGGACTAGAACTTACTTCCAAGAATTCTGGTCTAGCACCAGAGAGAAACAAGATGTAAGTGTACATGGCAATCAGAGGCAGGGGCATGGAGGTGTATTTATTGTATTAATGGCACCATATCCCCTGACGTGATCATTGCGGAAGGACCTGTAGGGCTTGGGAATACTTTATGTTATGAAGAACCAAAGAATGAGAAAATTTGGAATGGCCCTTTTCCTAATGAGACTGGGGCTTTGAAGGGTCATTACTGGATTTCTGGACAACATGCTTATCGGAAACTACTTAAAAATTGGTCAGGAATATGCTATATCGGGTATATTAGACCACTATTCTTTCTATTGCCTCAAACTCAGGGGAACAGATTAGGAATTAAAGTATATGACGATTTAATAAGAGGAAAAAAAAATATCAATTGATACATTCCTGACAAGGGGGAGTACACAATCATGGGAAAAGATGAATGACCACCTGAACAAATTATACAATATTATGGACCAGCAAAATGGAATCACAATGAGGCGATTTCTGGATAATTAGATTATAAACTGTTTTAGAAATTGTAACTAACCAAAGATCTGAGGCCCTCAATCTCCTTGGTTTAATTAAATCAATTAATACACAAAAATCCATACAAGGAACTTAGATTTATACACCAGAGCAATAATCAAGATCCGATAATTATGTTCCAGTATAGCAAAGCGTAAATTCCAAAGGACCAAATGATCACAGACCAGATGGAGACTCGAATCCCTTTCAACCCAGGCATTATCCAGACCTCCAAGATAACTCTCTAGAGGGGATTCAAGCTCCTAAAATACCTCTTTAGCCCAGCTCCGCACAGCTTCTTGCTGCATCTGACGGGACAGCAATCAGCAAACCAAACCCATTGTTTTCAGGCCCACTGCCTGTTACCAAACCCAATGTTTTCAGGCCCACTACCTGTTACCAAAACCAGTGTTTTCAGGCCCGCTGCCTGTTAAAAAAACCAATATTTCCAGGCCCACTGCCTGTTACCAAACCTGCAAGGGACCGTCCTCCCTTATACCAAACAAGCGGAGTGACCAGCCTGTAGGTCCCCAATCTCCGGCTTACCGCCTGGTGTGGTTCTTTTCACCCCCATTGGGTGTCCCTAAAGAACCTTCCCTTTATTTTCAGACCCACTGCCTGTTACCAAAACCTGTGTTTCCAGGCCCACTGCCTGTTACCAAAACCCAGTATTTTCAGGCCCATTGCCTGTTACCAAAACCCAGTATTTTCAGGCCCACTGCCTGATTTCCAGGCCCACTGCCTGTTTACTTGCCCTCTTCCTTGGGTCACCCCTCACAGACCACCCTGGTCCGCTACTCGCCTGTCTCCGAACAGTCACAGGTACCCAATCAGTCATCCAGAACCAGCGGACGTCGAAAGGGAGCTGATCACCCAAATATCAGTGAGTCGTGCCGTCAGCCCCGTCCGTCACCCACCGTCCCTGGAAGGTGGAAGGATCCCGGACGAGCCCCCATTTCCACGGAAAAATCACGCTGCCAGGAGTCAGTGTTCACAAAGGAGACAGAGGAGTCCTGTAAAAAATTAATATATATAACTTTATTCAAATAAAGGGAGAATCCACGGGACATATTCCTGTGGGGTGTCTCAACCTACAGAGGGACGCAGCCCCCTTTTATCCTACTTTTCCTGGCTGCAAGAGACCCTCCTCATTTCCCCATTGGCTGAGGTACTCTGAGTGTACAGACTTCCCGATCTGCCTGAGACTTTCAAGACAAAATGTTCATTTGACACAATCAAGATATTCATGTCATTTAGGTATTCTAGGTATTCAGGTAGTTAACATATTCAAGGAATGATGTAGTTTCAATATTCTTTCTTAAGTCTGAGTTCACACAGGTTTCTTTTGTCCCTTGTCTTGAGCCTGGGTGTATACAGACTTCTTCTGTAAAGACACAAAACTGGTGTTCCTCTCACTAGCAATAGCATTGTTAGTAACCCCATAAGTTTCTTTTATATAATTAACTAGTTCTTATCTCAACTTCTACAAGCCTCCCTTGTTTTCCTCCGACTCTTCCTCGCTGGGAGTAGAGGGGGTTGGGGGTGCAGTGGTAGAGCGACTGGTGGTGCTTAATTGCCAGACAGAACTAAACCATGACAAGAGTCACCTGACTAATAGGGATGAAAATGAAGCAGTGTCATGGTTTAATCCCAGCTAGCACAGGAGGAGAATCAGAAGAAAAGACAAAGAAACTCTTTGGTAGAGATAAAAACAATATACAAATTGAATATAAATGAATACAATAGTGATACTAATAATAGTAACAATATACTAATAATATTAAATGAATATCCTACTACTACTGTGTAATGAAAATAATGGAAAAAAAAAAATTGCTCACCGCCTGCTGTCCAATACACAGGTAGGTCTGGAGTAGCGAGAACCAGAGCCAGAGAGCCCAGGGTGGGAGAGTGATCACAGCAGAGTCTGAGCGAGCCCCACGATCAAGAGAGCAACAAAGAGAGCCAACCAGATCAGCAGCTAACTAACTAACAAACATGGCCCCCCAGCCCAACCCCAGTTATGTACTGAGTATGATTTTTTATGGAATAAAATAACCCTTTGGTAATGCCAGTTTGGGTTAGCAGTCTCAGTTGTGTCCCTTCCTTGCTGTTTGTAGTGAGAACGTTGAGAACACAGGTGCAGTATCAGAAGCTGAAAAAGTCCTTGAATTGGTACAAATGCTCCTTAGCAACAACTGAAAACACCGGTGTTTTCTCAGCAAATCCAAAACATAATCTCATAACAGCTACTGTGAAGAAAATTAACTGTCCTGACTAAAACAAGCACAGAGAGGCATAGAATCATAGAAACATTTACATTCAAAAAGACCTTTAAAGTTATTGAGTCCAACCATAAACCTAACACAACCAAGTCCACCACTAAACCATGTCCCTAAAGCACCACTTCTACATGTCTTTTAAATACCTCCAGGCATGGTGACTCAACCATCTCCCCAGGCAGCCTGTTCCAATGCTTGACAAACCTTTCAGGAAGAATTTTTTCCTAATATCCAATCTAAACCTCCTCTCTTGCAACTTGAGGCCATTTCCTCTTGTCCTGTGGTTTGCCACTTGGAATAGATCAACGCCCACGTTTCAGATATAGTTGTAGAAAGCGATAAGGTCTACCCTGAGCCTCCTCTTCTCCAGGATAAACAACCCCTTTCTCTGGACACACTCCAGCACCTCCATGTCTTTCTTGCAGTGAGGGGCCCAAAAGTGAACAGTGTTGAAAGTGAGGCCCAGTACATGGGGCAGAATCACTTCCCTGCTCCTGCTGGTCACACTATTTCTAATACAGACTAGGATGCTATTGGCCTTCTTGGCCACCTGAGCAAACTGCTGGCTTATATTAGGCCAGCTGTTGACAAATAGCCCAGGTCCTTTTGCGCCAGAGTTTTTTACAGCCACTCTTCCCCAAGCCTGTAGCATTGCATGGGATTGTTGTGACCCAAGTGCAGGACCCAGCACTTAGCCTTATTGAGTCTCTGGTTGGTTGTTCCCAGATCTCTTTGAGGAACCTTGCAAGGTCACGAACTGTTGACATCCACATATTTTTAGAAAAAGAGCATAAAATCAGACATTAAAAGATCAAATAAACAACATGACCAAAACTTCTATGTTAAGCTGGCTCAGTTTCATGCCCTGGCCAGGAATCCTACAGTGGAAATACCCTGCCCTCTCTGTTTTCTTAATGACTAATTTTGTTACTTGTTCTTTGTTTAGGCTTTAATGAAGAAACTAACTGTATGTGGCCAGTTTGGTTTACTGGATTGTTCTTACAGATTTTTCCAGCTACCAACAACTGCAGCCAACCAGCCTGAAACCATTTTGTTTCATGCAAATTTCCTGATGATCCTTTACTTCTGATATGTTTTTTCCCTAAGCAGAGTTGGTTAATAGGTTAAGTAAAGGAACTGAATTATGGACAAGAACTTTGGTTTTGGGTAACACAGAAAACAAGGAATAGCACTTGGGCCATGCAAGTGTGAGGTCCAATATCTGTAGCTAACTCACCACTGGGAAGGAGTTCTGGGGATGATCATAGCAGAATGTAATCACTGTGGTCATGGTCTGTGGTTTGTATGGTCTTCTAATGCTTTTGTGATTTTCTACCTATCTGGTTCTTTAAATACAGTTGGGTTAAAAGGCAGATTTGCTTTCCACATCAAGAGTCATATGGTAACATATGACTTTCTGCTTTGCATTAGTCACTCTGGTATCTCTTATTTTTCTTTGAGTATAACTTCTTATTGCAGTCAACAAGCGTCAGCACTTGTGTCTAGTTTTCAGTTACAATTACAATTCTATTTGTATTTGGATTGCCAGCACTTTTTGACTTTATGTATTCAGATTACTGGTAAATTTATTTTCAATAAACTTTATTTTTACATTCCTGTCTTAACAAGATGTGATGAACAGAAGTCAGACTAGTAGTAAATACTGTATTCAAAAAATACAATTTTTCAGATCAGCTACAGAAAAGGAAATAAAATTATCCAAAGCAATAACTAAACTAAAACACATGGCTTGAGTCAGTGCTTCTGAGGTCACTGAAGCCTGAGTAGCTGATATGGCAAGAAGAGGCACATGGTTGGTATCTGGACTTGTGATGGTGACACAGACTGCACAGGTGGTGGAGGTATCTCCTGCTGGTGCTCGTGTTCACTTCTATCATATCTCCAGGTCTTCAAGGGGGTTGGTACTGGAGCACTTGAAATAAGGTAACAGTCTTCTTATCAGAGCAATTAATGAGAAGAAGGGGGAGTCTTGGGAGAAAGGGGGATGAAAAGGCTTTAACATGGTAATCTAAGGTTGAACATATAAAGAAGATTTTAGTCTCTGAACTTTTTTCTGTATAAGGTTCAACTCTGGGTCAGATGCTTCTTTAGGCAGCCATTTCTCTTCTGTTCCATCCAGCAACACCTGGGTATCCTGAGTCTGTTCTTAATGCTGTAGATGAAATGATTGAACAGGAGACAAAGCCCAGTGTTGTAAACACTGTTTTGCTTAGGTGCCTTTCTGCTGTGGGAGGGTTTAAGTCACATGAAGAAGCAGCTATCACAGGATATGGAGATCACAGTGGGATGAGAGGTGCAGGTGCAGAAGGCATTTTGCCTTTCCTGAAGCTGAATATGTTACAGCAATGATGCTGTTAATATAAGACAAAAGTGCTGGTGAATGTATCAAGGAGAAAAACCACATCTGTTGAGAAACTTGTCTAGTTCAGGACCTCTGTGTCCCTACAGGGAAGTCTGAATAACAGTGACTTATTACCATCTGTTAACATCTAGAAAAAGTTAATGGCATCTGGGCTGCAGAAGAACATCTGGAAAGTACAGTCTTTGGGCCAAACAAAAAGGAGGAAGTGTCTTGGCTAAGACAAGATAAGCAGAGCACAGACTTCCATGTTTATTGTGCTTACATAGTGTAGTAGCCTATAGATGGTCAAGTATCAAATATGTATTATTTTGGATTGCAAGCATTGGTTCCTGCTAAATTCTGTCAAGCAATATAGGTCTGCTTTCCACTCAGCTCTCCAAGTATGAGACATTTTAGCTCTCAGTGATCAATTAACCCAGTTATTTATCCTGATTTCTTTCCAGTCCTCTCCTTATTGCAGCAATATTTGAAGTGCCCACCCTAGTAGTCATTAGGCAAAAGTAAAATATTAACCCCTATATTTCTTATTTTGTTTATTAATTGTCATAAAATTTGTATCAGAAAAGGAACAGAATGAGTTTAGAGGTAGTTAGTAAACCTGACTTTTTTCTTATAAATATGCCTGTTTAATTAGGACCTACAAGATGCAGAGTTTTAAATTAAACCAAATCTTGTTTTAATTCTGCAAGTTAAAATGGTCCACATATTGGGTGAATAGAGCCATTCCTTGTGTCTTTATGACTTGGCTTGTTTCTGTCTTCTTTGAATACTTCTTTACATATAGTTATTTATCTTTTTTTCTTGTCCTTCATCTCTCCTGCTTCCATTTCTTCTCATTTGCTCTCCAGTTTTAAACAGATATGGCCAGCCTTTCTATAAGACAGAATAATTGTCACATACCTTGAGGACAGTTTATAGACGTTGCAAAACGCCTGATTTCTAAATGGCTAATCTGTGTAGTCAGCTGGCCCCTGGTGAAGATGTCTCTTCATCCCAGAAACGGTGTATAGCATATAAAAATCAACTTCGTTGCCTGCTCTTTTTGGCAGTTGAAAAGAGGAGCAAGGGGTATTGCTACTGTAAGTCTTAGCATGGGGACAATGTGGTATTGGATCACGTCTTGCATATTTCTCTCCATCCCTCTCATCTTGGATTGCATTTGGACAGTACTTTCAATTCTGTAGTACTTTTATACCCCTTTAAATATCATATAGCACTCCACATGCAAATACTCAGGCTTTTGAATCTATTTTCTTTTAAAAGAACATACCATTGCTTATCCATGGTCATTGAAAGCACCTGATATAATGAGCTTCTCACTGAAAGAAGAGTTTTATGAAGACTGGGTTTGGAGTTGTGTATGTTCATAACGCTGAACTTTACCACTTGATTTTTTCTAGGTAAAAGAAGTCTTCTGGGACTCTTACATTAATATTTTTCTAATAGCAGAATCGTTTATACTGCTAAACAGTTATATTTCAATTGAAGAGATGTAATATTTTACTGTGTCTTTGGCATGTACAAAGTAGCCTGTGTGAAACAAACACAATATCCAAGTTTAGACATTTTTATTCACTGGAAGGAATTTCCTATAATAATGAAACATGGAGGGATAACTCATGCACACAAGAATGCTGCTTCTTACAAACTTCCTTACAGATCCTGTCTGAGATGAGCTGCAGTTTATGTAGAAAGTCAGGAATGTGGAGATCTTAAGAATGCCCTCATTGTCCACTCAACTGACTTAAACTTTGGTTTTTAAACCAAAACCTTTTTAGTACTTAGGATGTGGGAGACAGTATCCCTCAGAGCATCCCTGACCTGCTGGTTTCTCAAAGTGTAGATGAAAGGATTAAGCAAGTGAATGAAAACAGCTGTCTGCAGGGTGACTGCCTTCTTGAGGATGAGGGAAAACTCTTTTGTTTCACACTATGTACATGAAGATGGCACCTCCATAGAATATGGAAGCCACAGTGATATGAGAGGCACAAGTGGAGAAGGTCTTTTTCCATCCTGAAAATGAGAGGATATGTGATGATAATGTACAAATACGAGAGAATACTAAGTAGCAGAGAGTATAGGAGCACCATAGTGGACAATACAAACTTCAGCAGCTCCAAGAGATGGGTATCTGCATGAGACAGCTTGATTAATGGCTCAGTGTCAGAAACAAAGTGATCAGTAACATTTGGCCCACAGAATGGGAGCCAGGAGATAATGATCACGGGAGAGAGGACACAAAAGAAGCCCCCAACCCAAGAAGCCACCCCTAGTTGGAACGACATCTGGGTACTCACGATGGTGGAGTATCTGAGTGGGATGCAGATGGCCGCATAGTGATCCAGTGGCATGACAGCGAATAGAATGACTTCAGTAGTGCCAATAAAAAGTAGCAATTACATTGTGAGATGCATCCAGGCACAGAGACGGTCTTTTCCAAAGAGATTAAATCTTTCAGCATTTTTGGAACAATAGCTGTTGCCATCACGATATCCAGGAAAGAGAGATTGCAAAGGAAGAAATACATGGGCTGTGGAGTCAATGATCAGCCAGTGTGGCTGCAATGATGGTCACATTCCCAGAGACTGTCAGTACATAAATTGTGAGAAACATGGTGAAGAAGAGGACATCCAGTTCCCAGACCACACGAAAACCCAGAAGTATGAATTCAGTCACCACAGAGCTCTGGTTAAACATCAGCTTGGCAGACTTGGCAAGTGGGTCTTAATAATGAAACAAAAAAATGTATTGCAATGCAAATATGTTCTTTGTTGAATTCATTAGTTGAATTCATGACTGAATTAATTAGTTGAATTCTGGGAGGGGAGACCTCTAACATAGAATGTCTGTTTCCTTCTAAATACAGATATTATTGACAGGATGATCTCCACTCTCTCATTAATATGGGGTAAAAGCTTATACCTGGAACCTAAAAAGTGTCATGACTTAGTTTGGAATGAACTTTTGGAGGTCTTGTCCTGCCCTTTGCTTCAATTAGGCCTAACTTCAAAATTAGGTCATATTACTTAGGGTCTTGCCTAATTTGTGACCATGTCTGAGGAACATCTGTGGGTTCCTGGTCCTGTCTTAACAATGCTCAAAGGAATTTCTTTTTCTCCTATCTAGTTAGAATTTCCTATGCTGCAATCTTATGAGATTTGCCTCTTCTTCTTTCAAGGTGCAACTCTGAAAAAAGTGTGACTTCATATTCTCTGTAACCTTCCTTAAAGAGTCGAAGACTGATGATAGATACTAGGAACTTTCCCCTCTCTCCCCCTTCCCACCCTGTTTTTGCCTTCTCTTTTCTAGTCAAAAGAGATTCAATCACTGTCTCTCTCCTCATATGCTGTCTTCCAGCACCCTAGTTCTCTCATGGTCTCTTCTGATGTTCCTTCCATTTCCATCACATTAATCTCATAGTGGGCATCATGAGGGCAAACCAAATAAAGTTTTCCTGTTTCTGGCCCTACTACCGCCAATTAGAGAGGAACAACAATTTCCATTTATCCACAGATGCACTTTTGCTAACACAGCCTAGTGGCTTGCCGTCCGTCCTTCAGGGGCACAGTGCTGACTCTTGGTCAACTTACTGTCCACTAGGACTCCCACATAATTTTCTGGACAGCTATTCCTTAGTCAGCCAGTCCACTGTTCCTTGTCCATTTTTTCAGTACATAAACTGACCAAATTCAGTTTGAATACACAAATCTCCCCAAAAATGCTTTACCATCTCTGTTTGCCCAACAATGCTGCTTGAAGGGATACTGGAACAGGCAAGTAAAATACCAAGAAAACAGAGTTCCAGGAGTGCAAATAATAATAGTTTATGATCTTTATGGTAATCTTAATGGTTATCATCTGGATTAAGAAATTACCAATTGTGTTGCCACTGTCTTTCATGTAACTGTTTAGGTCGAGTGATGTTTGCATAGTAAGAGTACATGACGACAGAGAAACAACTGCCAGAATCAACATTAAATGAAAAATGTAGAGTTTTGAGAAATACATTGATACTGAGAAGACATTCTTCACACCTAATGTAGTTTCCTCTGCCTCTTGTTATGGTAAATGCAGACTACTCAAATTGTAAGCCTGCAAATTAGTGTCCTACAAATGGTTTATATAATGTATTTTTGTTTACCAGACAGAAATTAATTGCACCCTGATCTCTGATGCCTGTATGTGAATACTTTAAGGAGATTTGGGAGTGATGAATGCATCTTAGGTATCTCCATGTAGTCAGATGAGTCCAACCTGTAAAATTCTAAGTTTGAGAAGATAGTTGAGGTGAGAGAAGACAGGAAAGAAAAAATTACCCAAAGGAAAAAAGTTCCATAATCAAATCTTGTTACATACCATTGGAGCAGTTTCTTCTGATTTTGCAGAGAGAACAGAAGCTGTATGGGTGCCAGAGAAAGCATCATAAATGACCATGGTAAAACACAAAGAACAGGATTTGTCTTGTGCTCCCTAGCTGAACATGTTAAAATTGAAGTAATGGATTTAACAGGCCATCTCATGGCATTGAAGATCAATAAAATACCAAAGTAAGGAGGGGTCTAGAATGCTGTCAATATCTAAATTCAATGAAAATTTGTGTGGGATTTCCATTAGCTGTGTTGTGCTTCATTAGACCCTACCCTTTCAGAGCATATATACTATGCATTGTAGAATTATGTGCTTTATGCTTAACATAACGGTGTTGTGGTTTAACTCCGGCTAGCAAAATACCATGAAGCTGCTTGCACACCTCCCCCCTGCCCCGGCTTCCAGCAGAGGGGAAAAATCAGAGG
>NW_010235042.1:0-3060 GCF_000690775.1 Eurypyga helias
TATATAAATTACTAGGAAACACTATACTACACAAACTAAAAGTACACCAAGCTCTGAACAATTATGCTAAAAAACTGAAAGCTTTCCTTCACTAACTCTCCTGCAGTTTTCTTCTAAGTCAAAACATTCAAGAACACTGTCTGTCACCACCAGTAAGGGAAAATCAAGATTGCCTCCCCCAGGACAAATTATTTACCCTTTTATCTGCCTGCTCTTACACCATGTATGGACTGCTCTGCTAATACTTAGTCTGCTCCTCTATCATCCCAAATGGAAGATATCTGCAGGATCTGCTTGCACAATTAGGAGTTTTTGCCCAAGCTGCCCACTGGAGTGGAGCAGAAGGGCCATAAGCTTCAGTCTCAAGAAGGCTTTTTGCCTGCAGAGCAATCAGACTAGCAGTTTCACCAACTTTCTAGCAAACGATAACTGCACCCCTAGACAAAACTGAGGCACCTCCAAACTCTTCCCTTTCCTGAACTCTTCTCTGTCCTGAGGACATTACTCCTCTCTTGCAATAACAATTAAGAAAGTACATCTCATACATCTTCATGATATTAGAGACACCCTAGTGTATCATCATCTTTACAGAATCATACAATGGTTTGGGTTGGAAGAGCCCTTCAGAGATCATCTAGTGCCAACCCCCCTGCCATGGGCAGGGACCCCTTCCACTAGACCAGGTTGCTCAAAGCCTCATCCAGCCTGGCCTTGAAGACAGTCAGGGATGGGGCATCCACAGCTTCTCTGGGCAACCTGTTCCAGTGCCCCACCACCCTCCCCGTGAAGAGTTTCTTCCTGATATCTAATCTAAACCGCCCCGCTTTCAGTTTAAACCCATTACCCCTTGTCCTGTCACTACAGGACCTTGTAAAAAGTCCCCTCC
Source organism: Eurypyga helias (assembly GCF_000690775.1). Taxonomy (NCBI): domain Eukaryota; kingdom Metazoa; phylum Chordata; class Aves; order Eurypygiformes; family Eurypygidae; genus Eurypyga; species Eurypyga helias. The sequence continues at coordinate 887 of NW_010235042.1, forward strand.
TCAGCTTTCTTGTGGCCCCTTCAGGTACTGAAAGGCTGCAATAAGGTCTCCCCGGAGCCTTCTCTTCTCCAGGCTAAACAAGCCCAACTCTCTCAGCCTTTCTTCACAGAAAACCTGCTCCAGCCCTCTGATCATTTTTGTGGCCCTCCTCTGGACTTAGTCCAAGATGCCCATGTCCTCCTTATGTTGGGGGCCCCAGAGCTGGTCGCAGCACTCCAGGTGGAGTCTCAAGAGAGCAGAGTATGAGGGGAAGAATCCCTTCCCTTGAGTTGCTGGCCACATTTCTCTGGATACAGCCCAGGATACGGTTGGCTTTCTGGGCTGCCAGCGCACACTGCCGGCTCATGTTCGGCTTTTTTGTCCACCAGTACCCCCAAATCCTTCTCCTCAGGGCTGCTCTCACTCGTTCTCCCCCCAGCCTGTACTTGTGCTTGGGATTGCCCCACCCCAGGTGCAGGCCCTTGCACTTGGCCTTGTTGAACTCCATGAGGTTGGCAGTGGCCCACCTCTCCAGCCTGTCCAGGTCCCTCTGGATGGCATCCCTTCCCTCCAGCGTGTCGACCGCACCACACAGCTTGGTGTCGTCAGCAAACTTGCTGAGGGTGCACTCAATGCCATCATCCATGTCAGTGACAAAGGTGTTAAACAGCACAGGTCCCAATACTGATCCCTAAGGAAGGCTGCTTATCACTGGTCTCCTCTCAGACACTGAGCCATTGACCACAACTCTCTAAGTGTGACCATTTAGCCAGTTCCTTATCCACTGAGCAGTCCATCTGTGAAATCCATGCTTCTCCAATTTAGAGACAAGGATGTTGTGTGGGACAGTGTCAAAGGCTTGCACATGCCTCCAAATTTTCTCATGCTGACTACCACTGGGGACCATGCAGGAACTGACATGCCAGCCATTTTACAGTTTCTGCCTGTTTTACTCTACATCTTATATTTAATTCACAGGTACCTTTTACAGAATCTCACAGTACTGCTTAAATTCAGGATTTGCCAATTTCCTCCAACCATGACACTTAGAGGGTCAAAAGCGTTTCCACCCTGTTTCAGACTAAGCCAGTTTAGCCCAGTACTCTGCCTGTGAGAAGGGCTAGCATCAGGTTCTTTACAGGAAGGTGCAAGATCCTCATAATTAACTGGAAGCAATTTGCCTTAAATAAAAACTTCATCCTGTAATAAACAGAGATAAACTTAGACCTCCAGCCATAAAGTTCAAGGGCCTTAAAATGTTTTGATAGTAATTCAAAATGAAGATAGTCTAGTCCTGAATATTAAGGTTTTCTGAATGTAAGAAGTTCAGAAAAAAGATGAAGTACTTCCTCCCTCACAGCAACAGGCAGGAAAAATCCTCCCAGCACCCACCGCAGAGCAGGCAGAGAACTTCTGTCCAAATAACAAAACACGCTTCAGACCAAGGTGCATTGCTGAGCATGAACTACACAGGTAAAAAGCCTTCAAGATATATCAATCAAAGGAACAAAGCTCGAAAAGTGTCTGATATACCAATCCCACTGCAAAAATATTAACAAATAAATGAAAACATCATGACAGGGGAGCGATAAGATAGTTTTCCCCACTTGCAGGATTTGTTTAGTTTGGGTTTAGGTGTTTTTTTCTGTTTGTTTTAGGACAAGTGACACAGAGTTTTAACCATCAACTCCAGCAAGTTTACTAGCTGCCAGATTTGCTATTCCTCAATGACAGCAAACACAGCTGAGATGACTTCCCTCCTGGAAACTAATTATCACAATGATAGTACTCTGATTATCTCAATAGTTTCATTAAAAATCAGGAGTGAGGATGGGAGTCGCACTACTGCTAAGCATTCCATGACAAGCTGGAAGCTGCATCCCGTCACCTCACTGCATGTCAAGACAGCTTTTGTAAAGAAAAGGAAGACAAGGGACACACAAATTTTCCCAGAAATACTTCCCATTTCCATCAGTAGGTCTTTAGAATATCACTTCCATGGAGAAGCAAACCAGTGACATAAAGAGGAATAGGGAAATCTCTCAGTCTAGGAACAAACGCAGAAATGTAGACCCAACAGCTGATGAGAGACATTGAAAAACTAGCAAGTTCCGAGTATCGTAATAGTCCATGCTCCTACTTAGTATTCTAATACTATACTATACTACCAATACCTATTCTGTATAGTGAGCGGT
>NW_010235043.1:0-9130 GCF_000690775.1 Eurypyga helias
CCTGGGGGTCTGCAGAGCTGTTCCTACTGTTGCCCAGCCCTTGTTTCCCCTTCTTCAATATGTTACCCCAGAGGCATTACCACCGTCACTGATGGGCTCGGCCTTGACCAGCGGCGGGGGGGTCATCGAGGCGGCGGCAGGTCCTGCATGAAGCCAGCTGGCGTTGGCTCTGTCAGACACAGGGGATGCTTCTGGCGGCTGCTCGCAGCAAGCATCCCTGTAGACACACTCCCCCCCAGAAAAGCCCTTATCACTCAAACCAATACACCTGGGCTCCTCCTGGGCTGCAGCAGCTTCTCCACGTGTTGAACAGTTCTGCTGCATGCAGCAAGGCCCGGCCTCCCAGACCCTGTCGGTGTCTAGGAGGCACAGCTGCCTCCCTCCTTTTCCCCTGACAACAGTACGTCGGAATGGCTCCGACGACAGTGCCTCCAGGAAACCCTGCCTCTGCTGTAAGCTGAGCCAGCTCTAGCATGACAGATAAGGGTGGCAGAGAACAGCACTCACCAATGTATTTAGAGACAAGAGATGCTCTGAGTCGGTCTGAACACGGCGAGGACCGCTCCTAAATACCTTACACTGAAAGGCTGCGAAAGGAGCTGCATGACTTAACACCCTGGGAACAGCTGAGAGAGCTCTCGGCTTGGCTGGTGAGCTGAATCCATCCCTCCGGGAGGCAGAAACCGTAGCCCAAGGACGGCTGGCCAGTGGGTCTGGGGGAACGCACCCACCCGTGAGGGGCGCTCCCAGGCTGCGTGAAGAGACTTACGGGCCAGGAGCAGGCCCTCCCACAGCTCTGCTATAGCTGAGAGAGGGGAAACGCATAAAACCCCAATCCTCCGGATCAGAAGTTGTCCAGGCAGCACTGGACTTGGCTGAAGTGCCAGAACGCCGGTTAACTCCTTGCTCAACCCCCTTGCACCACAACCACTACAGAACTGCTGCTCCGCTCTGTAAGCGCAGCGCTGCGTACCCTGCGAGGTCCTTCTCTTCCTCCATTCTCCCCTTCCCTCTCACCTCCCTGCTACTGCCTCGCGAGCGCATGCGGCACACTCTGGGCACGCGCATCCTTCGCCAGCCTCAGCCCTCAGCTCTGCATGGATGGGGCTCTGCGCGTTGCCAAGCTACCACACATCGTTATCTTCTGTGCAAGGGAGGGCTCTGAGGTGTAGTGATGTTCCCTGCTTTTCAGGGGGGTAGCCACAATAACCAAAAGACACCAGAAGCTGCTTCCCCTGGGACCTTGAGTGCTCTAAACCTCCCCATGGCTGGGGAGTGGCACTTGGAATTGCTACAGACACCGAGGTAAGAACTCCCTTCATCCTGTACTAGCAAGTCACTGCACGCTTACAGACGTGCCAAGGCTGCTGGAGAGAACAGGCTCTCTGCCTCCCGCTCATCTCTGCTGCCAGTCCTTTCAGCTGCCCCTGGGTGCCACCCAGGTCACCAAGACCCTCCTTGCACATTCAGTTCCTCTGGTACTTGCTGCCTCTTGCTGCCTCCTCAAACCATCTCCCATCCTTCTGCTTGCTTCCTGCATTTTCTGCTCACTTCCTGCTTCTCTCTCCTGTTCCGCTCCCCCTTCAGAGCTAAGCACTGGTCACCTCTTCCCCAGCTAGCTGTTCCAGTTGTATCTCCTATGGACTACTGTCCGCAGTTCCTCCCTCCACCTCCGTTACCTCCTGCTCCCCCTTTCCTCGCGCTGCCTTATCCCGAGCTCCTCAGAAGCACACATTCCTCATGGTTTCAGACACCGTTCATCGCTCCCTGACCACCGGATCGGTTTTTACTGCCGACACTAACCGTTACTCAGCAGGGATGTCTCTGCCCAGCCACTTAGTTCCCACCTACTCTCACCTCTAATCCAAGGGGGTGGTTTTACCATAAATTAAGCACTGTAGAAGTCACCTGTTCCCACTTAACCCAGTCACTCCCCTCCTCAGGAATTAGTGCTATTTTCCATAGTTTTCTCCTCCATACCTCCAAACAGTTTCAGGGTGAAAGCACTGAAAGGTCTTTCGCTTCTCCCCTCGTTTCCAACCCCGCGAGGGGTTTGCAGGCCAACAGCCATTCCCTAGTTCTTCATCAGCCCCCTTCCATCCCTTCTGGAGTGACGGATGGTAAACAGGCGAGGGGAGACCTGCTGGGCCTCACGCCTCATTTGGGAATAAACAGTATAAACCGAGCATCGTCTGCGGATCTGCTTGTGGGCAGGACAAAGTACGCAGCTTGTTCTCTTTCAAGTAACTTTTGAACTTAAAACTTCTTTTTGGTAAGAATTTAAAGCTTGCCATCTTAAATACTTCTGCAGTTTTCACCTTGAAATGGCAAGGAGTGTCTGTTAGGAGCAAAATACAAACTCAGTTTTTAAGCACTGTCCACATTTGTTGATATAAATCATTACAGTGTAGGCACATAGATTTCGCTCTGGTTGTTCACACAAAAATTTAGTCCCCAGCTTTCATCCTGGATGTTTACAGCATAGCCGCGGATCGCTGCAAGAAATTTCACGATATAGCAACATGATTTTAACAGTGGGAAGTACGCTTTGTTTTTTACGTTCTTTAAACTACTCTCTCCCTTTGTAGTCTGGTTTCACACATGCTGACTCTGAACTCTTCCAAGTGCTTCCCCCTCCTCTGCTTACGCTCACTGATGTCACAGCCGTCGACTGATGGCTGTTTGTGTTTGTTCTGGACACTTCCAGATGATTGCTACTAATAACTAGTACTAAATTCCTAAAACATCCGCCTGATTCCTTTTACAAGGCGAGGTCATTACGGTCCGTCACATGACACACAGTAGGCACTGGGAATACTGTGGTGCCAGAGCAAAGCGATCGCCAAATGAAGGGTGAGCTCAAACAAAGCCTTGTAAAAAGCCATCACGCTGAATTCTGCATGCATCATCTGCTGGGCTGCAGGGACAGCCAAGCTTCCGAGTCAGCTGTCGGAGGAGACCCGTCGGCCCCGGCTCTGCTTCTTTTGGGACGGTTTTGCGCCCGGTGCATACGCTTTGTCCCCTGCCTCAAGTCAGGATGCAGGCACAAGGGGTTAACGGAGAGGGGCACTGTGACAATCGAGAGACCTGATTGGTTTTTACTGGCTTTGTATTGGTCCTTCAAAACCTCAAAATAATTCTTAAGAGCTAGGGGGCTACTAATGAAAAAAAAAAAAGAAGAAAGGAAAACCCTGGAGGGTTATGAATTGTAACCAACAACTCGGGGACAGACAGTGAGGACACAGAGGTTTCTCCGACAGACAAACTGGGTTTGGTTCCTAATTCTTCATTTGTGTGCTGCCCTTCGGAGATGCAGAAAGACAGGAACCCAACTACCTTTGGGGGGGACCAAAATGTGTTTAACCATGTTTTACACTGTAAGGGGAGTTAGCTGTCTACAAGGGAGCGTGGTCAGAGCACGCAGGCTCTGTAGGTGCTGGGAACGAGTCATAAACACAAACAGCAACAGTGTTATTCAGATAACTTAGGGTTATCTTAAGGGTAACAACTCACGGTATTATTTCTGTGCTATGGACAGGCAGGGTCAGCTCCTCATTACCGAGTGATGGACAGCACCTTCGAGGGCACAACAGCCTGACACCCTGCGGCTCCCCCACTAGCTCGGACAGTGGCAGCCCAGCTGCCCACGTAGCCTATCCCCGAAAACTCAGGAGTCCAGAGGACAACGTGGCACAAAGACATGCCCCAGCGAACACCCAAGGCTGGCTGACACCTACCTGAGCTCTCTCCCTCGGAGGGCTACAAAGACACCAGGGGCATTTCTGTCCGAAGGCAGTTCGCTCCCAAAAGGGCAAGCGTGGAGCTGGGCTGATGAGTCAGCGTGCGGGCAAATCCAGATCCCCTGCGTTACGCTCGCTGCTGTTCTGACTGTTCTGTGGGGCAGCGTGGGTATCCTGCAGGAGCATTTCCGCTGGACAGACTCAGCGCTGCTCCACTCTGTCTAGGTTTTTACCTTCGAAAGTTTTCCCCAGTGTCTCTTTCCATTTATCTACAGTGAATTCCACCTGCTGCTTTATCACTGCCACTCAGGTTGGCAGGTTGTTGCTTTTCACTCTCTGTTGTTTTCCACTTTCTCAATTTGTCCTGTCCCTTTCCAATACTTTGAATTCGATGGATCCTCCATAACGGAGAGCTCCACTGCAAGACGCTCTCTAGGTGCCTTCACAACGAGCGAACACAAAAGCGAGGGCCATAATGGAAAACCTGTCTCCTCCAAGCACTTCTTTCGTATCATGATTGTATCCTGGCCCTACCGATGGCCATCAGGGGATTTGCTTCCATGCCTTTTGCCGACTGCTCCTCCAGCACATTCACAGCCTGACGTACAGCATCCACCCTTTCCTCTCTTCTCTCCCAATCCCTGTGAAGCTTTTCAGTGTCAGTTCTTCTCTACCTCCTTATACCTGACTGCGTAACATTTTGACTCCATGTCTGTTTTTCATCCCTACTCTGCAACAGGTTGCTCTAGGGCAGTTCACTCCTCAAATCTGGCCCTAGATAGTGACTATTTGGGCAGAAAAAGAGGCAGCATGGTTGCTCCATAAATTGTGTCAGAGCTATGCTGACTGCGTTTCACCACAAACAGCAAGGAGCAGTGAGGTAAGTCAAGTCATCGGTCTGTACCCTCATACGGCGCAGAACATGAGAAGCAACAGACCATCTTACAGAGTGAGACTCTGAATCGTGGCTGAAAATGTTGCTCTTGAATGCCAATGCCTCCTGACGAATCCAGCTATTTCACAAAGCTCTGCTGTATTTACATGCAAGATTTCAAATCAGGCCCTAGCACCTGAAAAAAAGTTTTAAGCATCCAATTCAGTAGCACAGCAAATAGGATAAAATAGATATTTCAGTTAAAATGGTATTGTCAAACTGTACAAGTTTCCAGGCACAAGTCATAAGAACATAAATCCAGTTAAACCACTGGCTGTGGTGACGAGAATGTAATTAATTGCCAGAACCTTACAGAGGAAAACCTTGCCAGAAGGTTAGCGCTGTGACACCGAGCTCCAATGAGGGGGAAAAAAAGATAAATTTCTGGAAGAAAAGTTGAGAAAAAAGTCCATGATGATAGGCTAAGCCTCTCAGATTTAGAGAGCATGCATAGCTCAGAAGCAGCAGAAGGTGGTATCGAGTTGCAAGGGATAGAGTTTATCTGCATTTAGACAGAAATGCAAGAACTATCTGGCCCAAATGATAACAGAATCTGGTAGGTAAGAAGAGATAAACCAAGGTTGCAGGAGAATTTGAAAAGCAGAAAGTACAGATGTAAACAGCTGGATGAGGCTTTGAGCAACCTGGTCTAGTGGAAGGTGTCCCTGCCCATGGCAGGGGGGTTGGAACTAGGTGTTCTGTAAGGTCCCTTCCAACCCAAACCATTCTGTGATTCTATGGCGATTCCGTGTTTCACTGGGTTTTGTCTCACCACAAGCATGTGGTCTAAGGCAGCATGAGGGGTTGGAGAGAGAAGTACTGCTGCAAGACAGCAGGGCACTGGCTTGGAAAGCATTGGTGAGAAAAGGAAGGGTGAGAGGGATAGTGGTGCTGTGAGGATTACTTTACATTTCAGGGAAGATCTGACATTACCAATACCATGGAGCATAAGTGAGGATTTTACAGGAAGATTAGGGGGAAGTTACTCTAAGAGATTTAATGTGAAAGTTCTTAACAGAGGTTTTTGAAATTTTATTAATAAAAAGAGGAAGAGATATTTCTATGAGAATATGGCAGTCTTTGCAATTTTAAGCAACTACATTTATGGAAGGACAGTGCGGAAATAAGGAGGTGGAGAGGTTAGCTGGGCTATGGTGATGCGTGTGAGGATTATCCAGCAGGTGAAATTTAAAGCAGCAGTGAGGGAAGATTTCATGGGACAGCACAGGGAGTGAGCTTAATAAACTTTGTTTAATAAAGCACAAGTGATAAAGCAGGTAGAACAAGCACGTGACTGAAAATGTTCATACTGGGAGAAGAAACACGAAGAATTCTGACTGAATGGACTTCACAGGGGATCAGATATGGGAAGCAGCAGGTAGGTGCACTAAGCAGAAGAGTTTCATGGCAGTTCAGGTAAGACAGGCAGAGGCGGGAAGGAAGGGTATGTGTATTTAGGAGACAGGCAGGCAAATACAGTAACCTCAACACAGGCTTTGGGAAGAGCTGCCAGAGAGGCTGAAGAGGGTGAGAGGTAGGGAATGTTTCAGTGGAGAGCCTACTGGCACCAGTGGGTATAACAAACGTTCGCTGAGCTCAGAGCATGATTAACACACAAACAGACACTGGGCAGGAATCTAGATGCTGTCCTTAATTTCCTCAGCCAATTTCCTCAGTATGTAATTGTGCTCACTACTTTATTTCCCAGCCCTTGAAAACTGCCACTTCAGAAAAAAATTATGGCTCAGATAAACTTGTATGCAGAGCCTTAATAATACTGGATAACTTGGTTGAATCTCTAGAAGAAATTACAAAAATCTTAAACAGCTTGCATCCCTTTACAAAGGAACCAGCTTTGAAGTGCCTAACCCAAAAGGCACTTCATTTCCTCAAGAATTTAAGAATAAATGATGGGGTTTATACTAAATTGAAAAATGAAGTGTTTGTTTTTTGCCTGGCAAAGGCAATCTAGACCATCCTACCCAATCCTGGTAGTAATTTTACCTCTAGGGGAGAGTCTCATTCCATAATACTAAATATATAAACCCCAATATCTCAAGGCTCAGGGACCCTCGTCGTTATGCCAGCTTAAAACACAGCTAATAAAATGAATTGTATTTCTAGGCCTTAAGGATATCCTGATGATTTTTTTTAGTAAGAAAAAAAGTGCTGTTCTAAAAACGCTTGCAAGCTATTAAGCTGTTCTCCATTGTGGCAGAGGAAAACGTGATACTTAAACTATTTGGGACTTTATCCCTGAAAGCTCTCCAGCACAGACAACCTTATTGAGATGCAAACATCTGACTGTCAGCATTTTTGTATTGGGCACTTTTGCCCGACCTCACTCACCACAACATAACTTCTGTTAATGTATAACAGACTGTAAGGAACACAAAGCCTTTTTGGCACTAAAAAAACCCAACCAAACCCAATGTTTTTTGTAGAAGATTAGAGGGGAAAAAAAATCCAGTGGCAATGGGAGATGTAGCTAAAGCCTGGCAACGGCGACTCCTACACGTAAGAAAGGTGGACAGATAGGATGAGAAGTGGACTGGGCACGTCTAAGCCTTCCTAGCTGCTAAGGACTGCCACAGAGAGGGGGGTCCATGCAGCAGCTGGGCAGACCTGGGGTAAAGGAGAGCTGAGGGTATCCCAAAAACGAACATACACTGCTGTATTTGTCCACATACACAACATACTCTGAGTAACAACTTTCTAATCTGACTCTTTTTGCTCATTTTGGGCCAGATGTGCTGCTCATGGGGTGTAATAGTGAGGGTCGAAATACCGGCATTGTCACAGTTTCATGATTCTCTGAAGAAAAGCTCTTCATCATATGAAAGGGAAAAAAAAAATGTCAGAATAGGAAAGACACAGAAGAATTCAGAATGAAGGATCATTTTCCTAAGTCGTGTTTTCTAAAAATACAACCTAGTGGTTTCCTAACTTAAAAACTCCACAGATAAGGGTGTGGGGGAGAAGGTTTTTTTCAGTAGAGTGCTTAGTCAAAACTTTTTGTTAGGGCAACTTTTTGTTAAGTGTTTGAACTGTGAAGAGAAATACGACCAAGTTCACCAACTCTGTATTGCTGAGTATTAAAGAGCAGAACTATGTTTTCACTGTCTACTTTTCTGCTGATTTACAGTTTTCCAGCATAACACAGAACCACCAGCCTGTTTTGTTTTGGGATTTTCCCTTAGCCTGAACGACAAGAGGTTTCATCTGCACTGAGGATCCCGATACCTTAACTTCCGTATATACAAACATTTAAACACCCCCTTAAAACTAACTACCACACACAAAAAATAACAACCTCTAAACCCAAACCAGACCAGAAATCAGATATGATTTAAGTGAAAAATTCAAGTAAATGAACCATCACCAGAAGGGCGGAGAGGGTTGGTAGCATGAGACGGTTACCCACTGCTGGGGGAGAGACAACAGAGATGAGACACCGAAGGTGAAAGCGGTTACATGGACTAAGCCTGCTTTTATACTGCAGGGTGCAGAGACGCCAGTGCCAGATAACTGGGGCCCCATTTTCACAGAATCACAGAATGGTTTGGGTTGGAAGGGACCTTAAAGCTCATCTAGTTCCAACCCCCCTGCCATGGGCAGGGACACCTTCCACTAGACCAGGTTGCTCAAAGCCTCATCCAGCCTGGCCTTGAACACTTCCAGGGATGGGGCATCCACAGCTTCTCTGGGCAACCTGTTCCAGTGCCTCACCACCCTCTCTGGGAAGAATTCCTTCCTGATGTCCAATCTAAATCTCCCCGCTTTCAGTTAAAACCCGTTACCCCTTGTCCTGTCACTTTATCTGTAGTATCTATTTTTTTTTCTGTAAAAAGAAACCAAAAGTTTCTGCAAAGTTTAAGTTCTTAAGTCCTTGATAAGTTTATTAACAAATTCAGGGCTGAATCTGTAAGAAGGAAAAGAGGTGGTGCAAAGGTGACAGGGCGCTGACAGCTGTGTAAGCCCCGGCCTCCTGGATCTCCTGTGCCTCTGACTCAAGCTTGCATCTTGTCCCGGGCCGGCTGGGAAGGAGGCACCAGTACATCCCCCCTTCCCCCAGCACACCCTCTGTAAGGCAGGACTAAGCAAGACATAAGTCTGTGGAAAGCAGTCATTTCCAAAAATACCACCATCAACTTTCAGGGTGCTATTAAGACAGCGTGAATTCAGCAAAACCAAAAAAAGCCGAGTTTTCCGTGCAGGCTTAGCCATCCAACGGGTAGTCCCACTCCACTCCCTGCACGTGCCTCTTCCCTGACACTCAGCCCGGTCAGGTTTCCCCGCGGCAGGCTGCATTATTTACACCCCGGACACCTCGAGCCTTTGCAGCGGGGCTGGCGGAAACCCCCGCAATCCCCGTTCCGTGTAACGTCAGGAAAACGCGGGCTCTCTCCCGACGCCCCGGCTGCGGGAGCCCAGCTCCGCCGACCACCGGCGGCAC
>NW_010235044.1:0-2490 GCF_000690775.1 Eurypyga helias
GCGAGGGCTGGGGTGGGCACGCTGCCGAGCGGTGGGGAAGAGCGCACTGCCCGAAGGGCAGGAGTGACTAAGGGGGAGAAGCAGACAGCCGGGAAGAGATGTGCGCTGGGGAGGTGGTATGAGCACAGCGGGACCTGGCCAGGGAGGTGGAGGCAATGGAAAAGCAAGCTTGCCATCCTTAGGTTTGCAACTGCTCGGGTTGATCCTGGCTTGGCCTGCTCCCCGTCTGGAAATTAAATCTTGTACAGAAATTGTAAGAATGTTTTCAAGTAGTAAGTGAAGCATCTCTTGCAAAAGGTGGGAATGCTGAAGACTCTAGGTCACTGCTAAGGTTCACCCTCGCTGTAGGATCCAAGTGCAGCTCCTTTTCACTCACCTTTCTTTTCCTGTGCCTTCCACATCTTCACAAACACCCCAGAAGCACCATTCCCGCATGCTGTAAGCACCTCCTGAAAATGCCGTTACCCAAGTTGTCCACCAGTACAGCACTGAGCGCCATGACCGCTCATAAAAACAACCGTATTTGGGGTGACCACTGCCCAGTCATGAGCTGCAGCCGCCCCCCACGACTCCTAACTCACGTCACGTCGTGGGGTGCTGGGTGGAGCAGCTTCCTGAGGCTGCCAGCCAGACTGGTACCTAATTCCTGAAGGAACACCAGCAAATCATAGAATCACAGAATCACAGAGTGGTTTGGGTTGGAAGGGACCTTAAAGCCCCTCCAGTTCCAACCCCCCTGCCATGGGCAGGGACACCTTCCACTAGACCAGGTTGCTCCAAGCCTCATCCAGCCTGGCCTTGGACACTTCCAGGGATGGGGCATCCACAGCTTCTCTGGGCAACCTGTCCCAGTGCCTCACCACCCTCTCTGGGAAGAGTTTCTTCCTGATATCTAATCTAAACCTCCCCACTTTCAATTTAAACCTGTTACCCCTTGTCCTGTCACTACAGGCCCTTCAAAAAGTCCCCCCCAGCTTCCTTGTACAAAGTTCAAGTCCCTTCAGGTACTGGAAGATCTACACAGCGCAGGCCCATTCCCATCCCCTTGCACTTGCTGATCCCTGGCTCTGACAGCCTCGGGGCATGTTGCTTCCACACTTCTTATCCAGGCTGTTTGGTCTGTCTGCCCCAGACCAGTTCCCTGAGCCCATGGGGTGCCGGTGGGGCTGCCCCCAGTCGCTGTGCTCTTTTCCATGGCTTCACCCAGGATGAGTAACGCTGCCAGGCGGATTTTCTTTTTGAAGCTGCCATTTGAGTTCGCCTTGTGCTCTCCTGGCGCGAAGTTTTCGGATGGGCTTCGTACAGGTGTGGTTTAGAGCGGCGAGAAGGGAGAAGCAGGAGCGCTTTCTGCACGCAGCATAACAGCATGCTGCAGCGAGGTTGGTTCTTGGAACATAGCGCCCCCCTAAAACGTCAAATAAATCCTTAAACTATTCATCACTCTGTTTTTGGGGTGGCGGTTAAGTCTTTCAACACTCTGCAAGTTTCTTTCCCCAGCAGTGAAGAAATACAGCTCAGGGCGCTCCACAAAGGCCTCAAAACTCATGTTTTGTTTTCATTACCAAAAAAATGCTTCACTACATTAAAGAGCCGCCCATTAAAGTCCCATACCCCGCCTGCCCTGCGCCCTCTCGTCGCTGGCAGAACCTCCCCACGCGCGCGGCAAAGCCCAAGAGCAGCCGGCGTGTTGCTTCCGCAGCCGGCGCGGGGAAGGGGCAGAGAAGGGCAGGAGGTTTAAGCCCCAGCCCACCTTGTTCAGCTGCAGGATCTCAAAACTTCCAGTAGCCGTGCACACGTACTGCAGAGGTACCGTACTGACCCCTGAGCTGCTCTGTCAGCCTTCCCTCTGTTTCAGCCTAACCCAGCACAGCACACTGGCTCCTGTGCGTGGCGGAGGAAATAAATTAACTAACTGGCTCCTGGAATAAAATGTAACTGTACAAAGCAATATATTAACCGTCTGAGGCAAATACAGCCCTAAAATAACGGCGAAAAAGTAAATAATGAATTACTGGAGGCTTACCGAACCTTGGGATTATATAAATTAAATGTTGTGGCATGAGCTGGATGGGGTTTTCTGATACCACTGAAAAGCTAGAGGTTGAAGAAAACCAGTAAATGTATTATAATTAGCATTTGATTATTCCAGACTGGCTGAATGCTGACACGGACACAAGAGCAGGCAAAAAACCTGGAGCTTGCTTAAAAGGGCAGAAAGTTTTTTAGCTGAATTCAGTGGGGACTTGCTAAGTCCAGTTTTATTTAATATTTCCACAGTTAATTTAGAAGTAAACGGCACATTAATTAAATTTGCAACTAATTTAGCAAGTTAGAAGATCAGACAGCTGCAGCTGTGGGGAGCAAATCTCACCATGTTGAACAAACCCCCAACCCAAGGAAGTGGCGCGGGGTGCAGCTGGAAGCACCGGCACTGCGGGCAGCAGCAGGGGAGCAAACCCTCCCCGTCCCATCGCCAGGGTGGGCACGCAC